>NC_058405.1:133994541-134164635 GCF_002201575.2 Neomonachus schauinslandi | reverse complement strand
TTCTCTATTATAGCAACCGTAAGATGTCAAACACTATGTGCTTGACAATCTCGGTCTTTTTGTAACACAATTAACTTTCCCAAGGGCTTTGAAAATTTTCATCATCACGGCCCTGTTAGATGAAGCAGGTATTATGAACCCTATTTTACCAGCAAAAACATTTGACACAGAGGTTAGATGAGTATTAATATACTAAAATCATGTGTATTTATATTGCCAATGATGACATGGATATATCAAAAATCGTTGAAACTCAAGATGTTTACCACTTATCATGTTATCATTTTAATTATATGATTATTAACCACTTAGAACACTGAAAGGTTTACTCTTTACTAATTACAAGTTTTACCAACAATGTCAACAAAATTCAGAAAGAAGGTGTTGAAAATGCATTCATTCAATCTGCAAATATTTATTTAGTATATGAGAGGAGAATAAGGCACTCAAGGCATGGCTTCTGCACCAAGGAAGTTAAAATTGAGTTAGGAAGATTTGTACACGTACATCAATTACCAAGGTGAAATGTGGTAAGAATCACAATTAAAATAGGAAAAGGGAATAGGAAGAGGAAAAGGAACATCACTTCAGAAGTGATCGCTTAAGAAGACACCATTGAAAGATGAAAGTTCTACAAAGACTTAATGCAGGCATTATTCTAAATTCTTCCTAAAATCAGTCCTTTCTTGAATTTGTCTTTTTATGACTACAGACCCACCACTGTTTGGTCATTTAGTCCTAAAAATGTGTATTGCTACAGCTCCTCCCCTGGAGATTGGCTGAATGACTCTTCTCCCTATGAGTTTCTTACTCACCAACCCCTCACCACACACCACATACACACAGAGGCACATACACACAGGCACACAAACATACAGAGATGCATACACACACAGATACACACACACACAAATGTACAAATACACATACACAAACACACACATACATGCTGACAAAGATTGTTTGTTGACCAAATTTACTTAGACTTCCAAATCTTTTCTTAGGCCCATCTGTGCCCTTCCTTGTAAAATGCAGTTTTAGCAAGAACCCTGCCAAGTCCATGTAACCAGACCCTCCCACCCTCCGTATATGACCACTTTGACATCGGATCTGGTTTCTCATCCTCCAACATCCCCCAGGTGATAATCTGATCAGCCTTGTCTTCAGCAAGAATCCTGTTAGATCAGTTTAGCCAAATATCCCCTTACCGCTGATGTTTCCTCTTAGTAATTTTCTACCCCCTGACCACTGCCCCTGCCCTGCTCCTTGACTATAAATTCCCATTCGCCCAAGCTATACTCAGAGTTGAGCCTAATCTCCCACCCCAACTGTAAAATCCTATTGTCCTATGTAAAGTCTGCTTACCACCTTTAACAAGTACCAGTGAAAATCTCTTTTTCTTTAAACACACACACACACACACACACACACACACACACTCACACACATCCCTCGACTCAATCAATGGCCAAAATCCTCTCTACGCTCCTGATTTAGCCCGTGTTCAGGGTGACTCTCAAAAAAAAAATCCCCTTGATGGATCCTGAGACCCAGGAGCAACTGCAGCTTTTTTATCCTCACAGCTAAGACTGACTGTCACAAGGCACACCAAGACCTCTGTGACCCTTCCAAAATATGGCCCGCGCATCTGCCATCAGGGAGCAGAGCACCTGAAGACTACAAATTTCTGGCCTTCGTGCCTCCCTGTCTAGAAATCATGCCTGCTTGCTTTTATGTCTTTATGAAAGAGTAAAGTAAAAACTGCCCCCTTGGTGTCCCAAATAAGAGAGTTGTGCCTGCAGATCACTCTGGACTACCATTTTGGCCCTAGCAGAGCAATACTAGGGGTCAGAATACCGCCACCTCCCTTTCACGGACGACCACTCTGTCATCTGTCCCATGGTGAGAGATGCCAGGTCTGGGGCCCGAGACTATTCAGACAGTTGAAAGAGACTGCCTTCAGGCAGAGGGCAGGAATAGCCCGGCTAACATCTAAATAATGCCGACTCTGCTGTTGTTAGAAGAGAAAGAGAGAAACCTTTTTTGACTAGGCTCAGTGTGCTGCCATTTGTCTTATTACAATTAAAATGAAAATATAAAATCAAAGTACAGGCTTGTCCAATTTTAACAGACCCTTTTAAAAAATTTTCTCTGATGGTACATGAGCATCTAAACTCAGTACAGGATCTTCATGCTGGGCATAAGTCTCTACAACACAGCCCCAGCCAGAGGTCCAAGACCCCAGCCAAACTGCTTACTGGACCCCAAAGAGCACATAAAGTTTTCATATTTTCCCTAGGCAATACACTTGCTCTACCAGCATTAAGTTAAAAATAATTTCTTTTGGCTACTTAAATTTTTAAAATGGCTTCTGGCATGACTCAGATAATTGATGCTTCTTTAAAATACTTTCCAGGTAAGTTTGAACTGATGGCTTTTTTTCTTCTATGTAATTGCCACCATAGTAAGCAGAGGCTCTCAAAAATCACTCCACAGTACCTAGTGCTATACTCAAATTTGAGATGACTCTGTTCAGAAAACTGCCACTGCTATAATTAAATATTTGGAGAACTCTCAGGGCCTTAGGTCGTGAGGATTAGAAAACAGGAATCTCTTGAATCGGAAATCTTCTTTTCTTAGTGCTCTCTATTTCCGGGCGACCAGAAGGACACCCTTGAAGGAGAAAGAAAGGAAGAATATGGAGGATGGGGGCAGAGGCAAGGAGGATTTTACTTTACCTAAGAAGAGTGATTCTCAATCTTTTATCCCTCCCAACCCGCCCGAGGCACAGGAGACAAGCCCATGAGAAGCAGTGGAGGGAAGCGCATTTTTAGCAGGGAGTTTTTGTTTTGTTTTGTTTTTAAAGATTTAGCAGGGAGTTTTTTTTTTTCCCAAAGATTTTATTTATTTATTTGAGAGAGAGAGAGTGATAGAGAGCACAAGCGGGGAGGAGAGGGAGAAGCAAGCTCCCGGACTAGCAGGGAGCCCGACATTGGGGCTCGATTCCAGGACGCTGGGATTGTGACCTGAGCCAAAGGCAGATGCTTAACTGACTGAGCCACCCAGGCACCCCTCCCCTCCTTTTGAAGATTTTATTTAGCAGGGAGTTTTGAAAACACCTCCCCCTACTGGATCAGCTGGTTGGAAATCTCTGGCTTTAAAAGAGAAGTGGGTATGGTACTATAATAGTGGATAGTCTGGCCCCCAAGCCTGATACCTATTTCCTTTGGAGCCTCCTCTTCGACTACTCCCCTTTTCCTCCTCCAGACTTCCTCCTCCAGGTGCAGGTGTCTTTGCTGCACCTTGAAGGCCTTGGGCCACCTCAGAGCTTTTGCAGTGGCCATTCCTTCTGCCAGGGATGCTCTGTCCCCAGATCCCGGCATGACTCACCCCTCACCTACTGCAAGTCTGAGCACAAATTCTCTTCTCAGTGAGCCTGCCCTGCCCGCCCTGCTTAATTCAGCTCTCTTGGCAGTACCTGACCCACTTTCACCCAACATTCTTTTTTTTTTTTTTCTACAGCACTTAACACTTCCTAACATAGTATTTATAGTAACAATAATTACTATTATAGTGATTGCCTCCACTAGAATGTAAGCTCCAGGAAGGCAGGGATTTTTTTTCTGTTTGGATTACTGCTATAGCTCCAGTACCTGGAACAGTGTCTAGCATATAATAGGTGCCCAATGAACACTGCTGAAGAAAAAATATACTTTTGTGCTTGTTGTATTTATATATGTGAGTGTATTATTATTAAAAAGTTAGTACTTCAAAGAGAATTAGATTACTTTTTGGGTAAGAAACTATCTGTCTACAAAATTTTTGCTGTTCTCTACCACCCTTACCAAATCAGAGTAATAATGAATCCTCAGACTACTGGTGTTCTCAAGTGAAAAAATGCACAAAGAATCACTTCAGTAACAGCCTATGTATACACCAAGATTTCTTAGAGGATCCATTTATATTTTTTCTCATGTGAGCCCATGCTAATTTTCATGACCAATTAAGGAAACCTAAATATTCAAAAATGTGATATTCCTCAGCCTTTTCTGAAGGTAAAAACTATATGGGAAATGGAAATAATGCAGTTCTAAAGCCATATCCCAGAAACAAAGAGAACAGATACCATTTTCAAAAGAGATGCACTCAGAGAAGTCCATTAAATTCAAAATAGTTCTAAACTAGAATACACAATATAGCACCAATAACTACAAGGGAGTTTATTATTATTGCATGGAGATACTCAGGCTCTTGTTGTGGTAACTAATCTCTCCTGCCACACAATACTTGTAATGGATATAAGTATATTTAAATTAGGGGGAGGTGGGCCTAAATTTTACCTTAATTGATAAATAACAGATAGGAATAGAAAAACTGGTATGCGGACCCACTGGGTGAAGACAGGTCTCTAGATCAGTGATGAGATTATGGAGGCTTAAGTGGTCAGTTCTCATAAGACTAGATAACAGAATTCCAGGGCTTTCAGCAAAGAACCCAAGACAGAACAAAGAACTTAGCATGTCAAGGTAGGTACCATTTTGACCTAAAACCAAGGGGTTTCAAGCCAACAGTCAAAGAAAGCCCTATAGGTGTCTTTAGTTCGCTAGCAAAATCATCTCTATATTTGATGCTGCAGATGAGTCATTTATTGAATATAATGTAGAATGGCAATATATGTTTTTTAAAATATAATAAATGTCCTCTTTGTTTAAAAAAAATCTATTGTTTCAATATAAGAAGAAGAGAACTTCTGTTTCTGTTATGATGAGTAACTGGTGCCAGATTAACCCTCCCACAGTAAACAATGTAAAAGTTGAACAAAAGACATGAAGCAACTGCTTTCAGATGTTGGGCTAACAGTAACACATGACTATGATCCCAGAAAGCAGGGGAATACAAGTGGTAATCCACACGATAGCTCTGGGGCTTTGCCTGGGTCACTTTCTGGAACACAGGCAAGGAAAGAGAGCCCAAGTAGAGCATGGCAGTCTCATGGAGCTGGTGGGGCAGCAATTGATGGATGCTGACATGACTGGAATCTGCAGTGAAGTAAACAAAGGGAAGGGAGCTGTTCTTAGAAAGAGCTCCAAAATTCAGCATAGGGGTCTTCTTGAGTCATTAATGGCAAATGTGCAGGTCAATACTCATGGAGAGGCCTGGTAGACAATAGTTCCTAAGGAGTAGAAGCTGAATGGAGATTCTGGAGGTCACACAGTGCTGAGAGATATAGCAGCTCTGACCAGCGAGAGTAGACAGATCTCACTGATCACCCTGGGCATTCAACTGAGACTCCAAAAAAAGCCATTCTAGAACTAGACCTAGAACTACCCTAACAAGGCTCAAAAATAAGTTTTAATAAAAGAAAGTAACAAATCTGAGACTTTCAGTATGAGAGCTCATAATCTCCAGCATACAATCAGAAATCACTACATACGCATGGAAACAAACAAACAAACAAACAAACAAATGTGACTCATAAGCAGAAAACGTCAAAAGAAACAGACCCAGAGATGACCCAGACATAGTTAAAATACCAAACAAGGACTTTAAAACAACCATTATAAATATGAAAAAAGGAAAAAATTCACTAGATGGGCTTAAGAGTGGATTGGGTACTGCAGAAAAACAAAACGGTGAATCTTAAGGCAGGCTGTAGAAACTATCCCAACTAAAGTGTGAAGAAAAAAAAAAAGGATAAAAAATAATAAATGGAGATTCATTGACAAGTGGATTAATACCAAGAGTTTAACCTACCTGTAATTGAAGTGTCAGAAAGAAAAGAGAGAGAAAAGAAAAAAGAAAAAAAATGAAGAAAGAACAGCTAAAATTTTTTCAATTAAAAAGGCAGTCAATACCCGCAAAGAGCCTAAAATGTTGTAAAACAAAATTTCCATTTTATAAGTATGGTATGTTAAAGATGGCCACACATGCTTTGCCATGATCTCTATCAAGAATTGGGACTTATTCCCGTCCTCATGAATCTAGGCTGACTTTGTGACCAAAGGAATGTGGTAGAAGTGATACCATGTCACTTACATTAGCACTACAACTAACAAGCTATACTACCTCAAGCAGTTACTTAACCTCTCTACTTTTGGCTTCCTCATATCCAAAAGGGAGCCATGAGGGTAAATTATCTCTCGATGTTGTCCATCTTTAGAAAAGTCTAGAGAAATTATGTAGAGAGCCAACAAATAATTAATAAATAAAAATAAGTCAGGTGCTATGCTTTATAATTACTTTGCATCTTAGAATCTAAATACCTTGACCCAATAGGACTGGGGCTTCCAGATCTATTGCTAAGTCAAAATACACTCAGGAATTTGGTTGGAATAATGTTTTCTATATGGTATAGCTAGCTATGGCCTATAAACTAGAGATTATGTAGTATAGGGTCCTGTCAGCTAAAGTTTTAGTAACTAAAGATTACTTAGTGCACAGTAGGATGCATTTCTTACAGACACAAATTCTCTTTTCTTTCACAGTGCTCAAGCTTTAATAGTGAATAAACTGTTAAATAAATCTAGAGTTGGCTAGTAGAGAAAATACTGATTTTTTTTTTTTGATGAATTTTTGTTAGACTAAAACCTTGTGTCATACCCACCAAATCTAAGACACCTTATTTCTATAGTTCCAACCCTAGGAATACCAGGGAAAATAGATGCCTTGAAATTAATTCTTTTTGGAAACAGCTTCTCGTACCCTTTCAGAGTGTAAAATGGCAAGAGCAGTCCTCACCAACACAAATTTCCAGCACGCCTCACTGCAGAGGATGAACTGCCCCAGGCAGCGACACGATTTGTGCCAAGGACATATGGCAGGGATTATGATTAGTCACGGGCGAAGATTCAATTTGACAGTCTTTCTTTATACTGTTAGTCATTTTGGTTTTCAAAGTGATCAGAATTAATAGTCTAAACCAGGTAGGTTGGTGTCTAGAATGCTGGTTTAATAAAAAGAAAGCCACCCCTGCATAAAATTTCAGTCAAGTTTGAATGATTGCATCCAGAAATTATGACTACCCAGGCAATAAGATGCCTAGAGACAGAGTTCCCAAAGCCAGTGGCTGACCAATGCCTATATCAGAGAGAGGCCTTGTTATAGCCATGTATGATCCATTTAGTAACAGGATATTGTGACTCTGTCTATACCCAACACATAGCTCTAGTCTGAGAGGTCATAACAGCCTTCCTATATGCCAGAAGCTGGTCCACCTCTCCTAGTCCTCCTGTAAGGAACAAGGAGCCACTTCCCAGGGCCAGCAAGAATTAGATGCTCACATCCACACCAGTCCCAAGTCTCTGAACAAGCAAAACAGGAAGTACCCTTGTCCCACAGCTTTTCTTCACCCAAGCAAAGATAAAGAACATTAGAATTCTGAATTTCAGTCTCTAATCTCTTTTTTTTTTTTTTTTTAAAGATTTTATTTATTTATTTGAGAGAGAGAGAGCACAAGAGGGAGGAGAGGGAGAGGGAGAAGCAGACTCCCTGCTGAGCAGGGAGCCCGATGCGGGACTCGATCCCAGGACTCCAGGATCATGACCTGAGCCGAAGGCAGTCGCTTAACCAACTGAGCCACCCAGGCACCCCTCTAATCTCTTTCATTCAACACGTCTGCTGTGTACGGACCAAGTACAAAGCTTTTGAGAATTACAGGAAGAATGATACTTTGATTATGCCCTAAAGCAACTTCTGATCTATAAGGGGATCTAAGACCTCTATCTAAATGATGATAATGCAAGGATGAAAGCAGTCTTGTGGGTCCATATAAAGGTACACAGATATCTATATAAAAACTCCTGGGGATTGAAAGCTAGACAAGACAAAAGTGAGTAGAGAAGGCTTCACAGAGAATGTTTTTCTTCCAGTTCTCAGCTTCCCACAGCATTTTAGCTGAAAATTGAGCTGGGTCATGGAAAGTGGGCAGAAATTGTATAAGTACAAACAGAAAGTAGGTTTCCAGGCAACAGGATGAGAAAGTACAAGCAAAGACATGAGGTAAGAAATTAAAGGCCTAGAGTAGTCAGTAGTCCCAATGGTTTGAAGTTCCAATGGTTTCTCAAAGAGGAAAACTGAGAAATAAGATTGGAACCCTATGGGACAGGGCTGGAATGCCAGCTGGTGAGGGTACAGACTTTATTCTGCTAACCATGGGGGACCAGTGGAGATTTAAGGACACTGAAAAAAACTAGAGCCATAATTTGGAAAACCTATCTTCTCACAGGGAATGAACAAGAAGAGAAAGGGACAAAAGGTATAGAGACTAATTAGGACAGAGCCCTAGGGCTCCATATGTCATGTTCATTCAGGTGTGACAGTAATCATAACTCTCTTCTTCTCTCTCCAATGCCCACTAAATCCAGTTTTCCCTGAGACAATCATGGCTCATACCTATAGTCCCAGTGAAATTACTAATACTCCCCCATTCACTCTCAAAAGTAGCCTAGTTTGGACAATAAATTATACACGTACTTTACTTACATAACCTCTCATTCCACCTGTCTGCAGGTACTCTCCTCGGTATCAGGGAAGCAGAGACAATTTGTATAATTCACAGTCCTCTCCCTTCCTCACTCACCAAACAGTGATTATGTGGTCAGTTTGTCTCCCTCCCCATGTAACTAGGCAATCTTCATTCTTCTGGCTTTCAAGCTTCTGCTGCCCCATTCTACCACTCCAGGATGGTGGGGCAGAGCAGGATGCAGCTCTGAGTGTTGGGAGAAGGGGGGTTCGGATGGCAGAGGAGGCACAGCAAGAGGACATAGGGACTCTCAGGGCTAAGGCAGGGAGAGATGGACAACAGGACCCTCCAGCTGTTGATGAGTAAGATTCCAGACCTTTGTCTTTTCCCATCTGCAAGTGTCAGTGGGTGTGTGAAGATGATGAAAGGGTACATGGAATGAGGAAAACTAAAAATATGGCTTAACTGCATGAAAGTGATCCTAATTATAGTCATTTACTTGAGCATCATATGAACCATTTGTCCCTAATTACACTGCTGTCCAAGAACAGATATGTAAATCATAAAAGGTGCCAGATCATTTTTATTGTGGTTTTATTTGATTATAATAGTAATCTTTTTATATGTGTTTATCATTATGGTTTGTTTCTCATGTGGCATGACCACTTGTTTACAATACTGATTCCTTCTCATATTAATACATCACCTTATACAATAAAAGATCTGAATTCTTCAGACACTGATAAACTTTTATGGGGGAAAAAACACCAAGCCATTAGGAATGATCTTTGAAAAGCAATGTAAATGCACAAAGAGTGGCACTACATTTCTGGGTGGGCCAAGAATATTAAATAAGAAGGAGAAGATTCCAGCCATTCAGATGGAAGTCAATTTAATGAGTTTAATCCAAGAAAGAGATCAAAAACTGGTTATTGACATTTCCTAGAAGAGCTGGGTACTGAGCAAATTCAGGAAGCAGGTGTTTAAGACAAATTAGTAATCCTGGCTTTATAACCCAGCAGTACAAATAAATAAAAAACACAAAATGTTTTGGTAAGAAAATAAACTTGACTCTTCTCCCAGACCATGGGCAACTTTAGCACAGGGACCACACACATCTGACACTGGTTGCTTAGCAGAGCCCTGGCATACAGCACGTGCTTGGTTATTCACATATTCATTCAACAAACACAGTAGTATTTAGTGAATCCTTAGCTCATTGAATTCATTTTATAATGAATTTTAAAATAATTTTTAGTCTATTTTAAATATGTTGATTTTTTATTCTCTGAATTCAAAAATTCTCTTTGTATCGGTGTCTAAATTTCAACAGTTATTAGTTTCTCCTGGATGGACAAAGTTTTTTATTTTTCCTTGAGAAACATATTTTTCTTCATAGATTAAATGTACACTTTTATCTAACCCTCACTGAAGGCGGCTTTATTGTTCATGATATAACAACTGTACTTTTACCTCATTGTTAGGAGTCCACTTACTTGCAGGTGCATGTAAATTAACATTTTAAAAATAACACTAAAAATTAAAAAGTTTTAAAAATAACACTTATTTCCTAATTACAGAAATGCATTTGGGGAAATCATTAGGGGAAAAAATCACCCACAATTATAACCTCCTCAAACAGCCTCAATCTACTGCATGTCTTTCCAATCAATCTTTATCTAGCAGGCTAGCTAGCTAAAATCTAAAACCTGTTTTACTTTTCACAAATTGTACCAAACTATATATATACCTCTGTAACCACTGAACATTTTACATTACAGCCTAACAGAGCCTTCCAACCTTTTTAAAAGTCATGGCGCTCATAGAAAATGGCTGAGATAAACAGATCCATGTTCCTAAGCCACCTGCTAATGCTCAGGCCACCTCGAAGGCTGAGGGAATCAATCTCTCAAGAGGCCTTGAGGCCTAAGGACCTGCACTTCAGTTGGGAAGTTCTGGCCTAAGGAACCAGTTCTGCAAATGTGATTGTTCAGGAACCAATGGGGAGTGAGGGTTATGATAAATGGCAACATTCTTCACCTTAGCATTCATCCAGTGCCTACTGTATGTCACCATGATACTCTCCTCAAGGTTGGTACATTCAAATACCCTAGGTAACCAATTCAATATAATCTGGCATGCATTGTTTTGGAAAACAACAGTAAAAATAGCAGCTGCCATTTATTATATTCTTACTAGAGGCCAACACTTGCTTTACATAAATTAACGCATTTAATCCTCACAATACCCTTTTAAGGTAGGTATTATTATCCTGCAGATGGGAAAACTGAGCCTGGAAGTATTGAGTAACTTTCCCCCAATCTCTCAGTCAGAGGAAGGAGTCAGAACTGGAACCTGGTCCATTGATTGCACTCTTACCCACCATATTTTTAATCGTGTCCACCAGAGATGTGTGACTGCCCTAGGCAGACTGATAACTGGGGGCCACTTCAGACATTCTCTGGCTATTAGTTCACTGTTTACTTAGCAGAAAGGCTGAGCACAGAGCAGGGGAAGACATAGGAAGACCAGCCAGTGGCAACCCTTAGCTACTCCTGTGTTCCCTCAAGCAACTCAGCCATGGCCCGGATCTGCATATCCTATTCTGCTGAGCAGGGCACCCGACACGGGGCTCGATTCCAGGACCCTGGGATCATGACCTGAGTTGAAGGCAGCTGCTTAACCGACTGAGCCACCCAGGTGCCCCAGTGCCACCTTGTTTAGAAGAGAGTTAAGCTACCTGTGGTTAGTCATGAGCACCTTATTAATCCACTCTCTCAGCACCTCATTAAAATGGATCTGCCACCCCTAAACAGCATTATTTGTATTAAGAGTGAGGTAAGCCTAGGGTTGCCAGGTTTTGCAAATACAAAACAGGACACCCAATTAAATTTGAATTTCAGATAAAGGATGAATAATTTCTAGTATAATTATGTCCCATTGCAGGGGAGAAGCAAGATGGCGGAGGAGTAGGAGACCTAAATTTCATCTGGTCCCAGGAATTCTGCTAGATAGGTATCAAACCATTCTGAACACCTACAAACTCAACAGGAGATCGGAGAAAAGAATAGCAGCAATTCTATGAACAGAAAAGCGACCACTTTCTGGAAGGTAGGACGTGCGGAAAAGTGAATCTGAGGTGAGATTTGGGAAGATAGACGGCAGGGGGAGGGTGCCTCCGTCAGCTGCTACCGGCAAGTGATAGAGCAGCGGAGCACAAAATCAGAACTTTTAGAAGTCTGCTCCGCTGAGGGACGTTGCTCCAGTGGCTAATCGGGGGGTGAAACCTTCGTTGGGACAGTGCGGTCTCAGGACCCTCAGGGTCACGGAAAGACCAGGGGTGCCTGAGTGCGGCAGAGCTCCCAGGTATCAGAGCGGGGAAGCTGGCTGCAAAGACGGAGCCGAGGAGTGGGCTCTCAGCTCGGGGTTGCCATAAACTGTGATCCGTGGCACAGTCGGGCCACTGCTCTTCCAGCAGGGACCAAACAAGCGGCAGATCCGGGGAGACTCCCCTTCCTCCCCTGGGAGCGCACTGCAGGAGTCTGCTGGGTTTGGAGACTCCACACGGGGTGATGTGACAGAGATAGAAATGCTCGGTCACAGGCCGGGTGAGAACAGAGTGTGGCCAGAGACCAGGGAGACGGGAGTGATTGACTGCTTTTCTCTGGGGGCTCACTGAGGAGTGGGGCCCCGAGTTCTCGGCTCCTCCAGGGTAGAGATTGGGAGGCCGCCATTTTCACTCTCATCCTCCAAAGCTGTATGGAAAGCTTGCAGGGAACAAAAGCTCCCGAGAGCAAACCCGAGCAGATTACTTAGCCCGGACCGGCAAGGGCGGTGCAATTCCACTTCAGGCAAAGACATTTGAGAATCACTGTAACAGGCCCCTCCCCCAGAAGATCAGCAAGAACATCCAGACAAGACCAAGTTTACCGATCAATGAGAACAGCAGAACTCCCGCACTAGGAGAATACAGCATGGCCTTTTCCCCATGATTCTTTAGTCTTTCAAAGTTAACTTTTAAAATTTTTATTTTTTTTCTTTTTCTATTATTTCTGAATTTTTCTTTGTCCTTTTTTCAACCAACATCTTATCAATTCCTTTTTTAAAAATCTTTTTTAATTTTCACTTTTAGAGTCATATTCTATCCCTTCATTGTAGTTAACCTTATTTTTTGTATATATATAAGCTTCTCTCTCTTTAAAATTTTGGGATATAGTTTCTTCTCTACAAATATATATACAAATATATATATTTGGGATACAGTTTCTTCTTTTCAAAATATACCCTAAATCTCTAGTGTATGGCTTTGTTCTAGTCACCTGCCTGATCACATTCTCTTTTTATTTTTCTAATTTTTCTTCTTTTTTCAACCAACTTCTTATCAATTCCTTTTTTTTTTTTAAAGATTTTATTTATTTATTTGATAGAGAGAATGAGATAGAGAGAGCATGAGAGGGAGGAGGGTCAGAGGGAGAAGCAGACTCCCCGCTGAGCAGGGAGCCCGATGCGGGACTCGATCCTGGGACTCCAGGATCATGACCTGAGCCGAAGGCAGTCGCTTAACCAACTGAGCCACCCAGGCGCCCTATCAATTCCTTTTTTAAAATCTTTTTTAATTTTCATATTTACAGTCATATTCCATCCCTTCATCATATTTACCCTTATTTTTTTTTCTTTTTTAAAATTTTGGGAGGTAGTTTCTTCTAACAGACCAAAATACCCCCAAAATCTAGTGTGTGGCTCTGTTTTATTCACCAGCCTGTTCATTTTTTTTTTCTCTTTCTCCCCCTCCCCCATGCTCCCCCCCGGTTTTGGGTCTCTTCTGTTTTGTTTAGTGTATATTTTCTGGGGTCATTCTTACCGTTTTAGCATTTTGTTCTCTCATTCATCTATTCTTCTCTGGACAAAATGATAAAATGGAAAAACTCACCTCAGAAAAAAGAACAATAGGCAGTACTGACTGCCAGGGACCTAATCAATATGGACATTAGTAAGATGTCAGAACTAGAGTTCAGAATGATGATTATAAAGATACTAGCTGGGCTTGAAAAGAGCATAGGAGATACTACAGAATCTCTTTCTGGAGAAATAAAGGAACCAAAATCTAACCAAGTTGAAATAAAAAAGGCTATTAATGAGGTGCAATAAAAAATGGAGGCTCTAACTGCTAGGATAAAAGAGGCAGAAGACAGAATTAGTGATATAGAAGACCAAGTGATGGAGAATAAAGAGGCTGAGAAAAAGAGAGGTAAACAACTACTGGATCACCAGGGCAGAATTCAAGAGATAAGTGATACCATAAGACAAAACAATATTAGAATAATTGGGATCCCAGAAGAAGAAGAAAGAGAGAGAGGGGCAGAAGGTATATTGGAGCAAATTATAGCAGAGAACTTCCCTAATTTGGGGAAGGAAACAGGCATCAAAATCCAGGAGGCACAGAGAACCCCTCTCAAAATCAATAAAAATAGGTCAACACCCTGACATCTAATAGTAAAACTTACAAGTCTCAGAGACAAAGAGAAAATCCTGAAAGCAGCTCAGGACAAAAGGTCTGTAACCTACAAGAGTAGAAACATTAGATTGGCAGCAGACCTATCCACAGAGACCTGGCAGGCCAAAAAGGACTGGCATAATATATTCAGAGCACTAAATGAGAAAAATATGCAGCCAAGAATACTATATCCAGCTAGGCTGTCACTGAAAATAGAAGGAGAGATAAAGGTTCCAGGACAAACAAAAACTAAAAGAATTTGCAAACACCAAACCAGCCCTACAAGAAATATTAAAAGGGGTCCTCTAAGCAAAGAGAGAGCCTAAAAGTAACATAGACCAGAAAGGAACAGAGACAATATACAGTAACAGTCACCTTATGGGCAATAAAATGGCACTAAATTCACATCTTTCCATAGTTACCCTGAATGTAAATGGGCTAAATGCCCCAATCAAAAAACACAGTGTATCATATTGGATAAAAAAAACAAGACTCATCGATATGCTGTCTGCAAGAGACTCATTTTAGACCCAAAGACACCTCCAGATTTAAAGTGAGGGGGTGGAAAACCATTTACCATGCTAATGGACATCAAAAGAAAGCTGGGCTGGCAATCCTTATATCAGACAAAATAGATTTTAAACCAAAGAGTATAATAAGAGATGAGGAAGGACACTACATCATACTTCAAGGGTCTATCCAACAGACGATCTAACAATTGTAAATACAAACTACATAAGCCAATTAATAACAAAATCAAAGAAACACATTGACAACAATACAATAATAGTAGGGGACTTTAACACCCCCCTCACTGAAATGGACAGATCATCTAAGCAAAAGATCAACAAAGAAATAAAGGCTTTAAATGACACACTGGACCAGATGGACTTCACAGATATATTCAGAACATTCAATCTCAAAGCAACAGAATGAACATTCTTCTCTAGTGCACATGGAACATTCTCCAGAATAGATCACATCCTGGGTTACAAATCAGGTTTCAACTGGTACCAAAAGATTGGGATCATTCCCTGCATATTTTTGGACCACAATGCTTTGAAACTAGAACTCAATCACAAGAGGAAAGTCAGAAAGAACTCAAATACATGAAGGCTAAAGAGCATCCTACTAAAGAATGAATGGGTCAACCAGGAAATTAAAGAAGAATTTAAAAAAATTCATGGAAACAAATGAAAATGAAAACACAACTGTTCAAAATCTTGGGTATGCAGCAAAGGCGGTCCTAAGAGGAAAGTACATAGCAATACAAGCTTTTCTCAAGAAACAAGAAGGGTCTCAAATACACAACCTAACCCTACACCTAAAGGAGCTAGAGAAAGAACAGCAAATAAAGCCAAAACCCAGCAGGAGAAGAGAAATCATAAAGATCAGAGCAGAAATCAATGAAATAGAAACCAAAAGAACAGTAGAACAGATAAACAAAACTAGGAGCTGGTTCTCTGAAAGAATTAATAAGATTGATAACCCCCTGGCCAGGCTTACCAAAAAGAAAAGAGAAATGACCCAAATAAATAAAATCATGAATGAAAGAGGAGAGATCACAACCAACACTGAAGAAATACAAACAATTGTAAGAACATATTATGAGCAATTATATGCCAGCAATAATAATCTGGAAGAAATGGATGCATTCCTAGAAACATTTAAACTACCAAAAACTGAACCAGGAAGAAATAGATAACCTGAACAGACCCATAACCAGTAAGGAAATTGAAGCAGTAATCAAAAATCTCCCAACAAACAAGACCCCAGGGCCAGACGGCTTCCCAGGGGAATTCTACCAAACATTTGAAGAAGATAAAAAGCTTTTGCACAGCAAAGGAAACATCAAGAAAACCAAAAGACCATTGACGGAATGGGAGAAGATATTTGCAAATGACATATCAGATAAAGGGCTAGTATCCAAAATCTATAAAGAACTTATCAAACTCAACACCCAAAGAATAAATAATCCCATCAAGAAATGGGCAGAAGACATGAACAGACATTTCTGCAAAGAAGACATCCAAATGGCCAACAGACACATGAAAAAGTGCTCAACATCACTTGGCATCAGGGAAATACAAATCAAAACCTCAGTTAGATACCACCTCGCACCAGTCAGAATGGCTAAAATTAACAAGTCAGGAAATGAGAGATGTTGGCAAGGATGCAGAGAAAGGGGAATCCTCCTACACTGTTGGTGGGAATGCAAGCTGGTGCAGCCATTCTGGAAAACAGTATGGAGGTTCCTCAAAAAGTTGAAAGTAGAGCTACCCTACGACCCAGCAATTGCACTACTGGGTATTTACCCCAAAGATACAAATGTAGTGATCTGAAGGGGTACGTGCACCCCAATGTTTCTAGCAGCAATGTCCACAATCATCAAATTATGGAAAGAACCATGATGTCCTTCAACAGATGAATGGATAAAGAAGTGGTGTATATATATATACATACATTCACAATGGAATATTATGTAACCATCAAAAAAAAGAAATCTTGCCATTTGCAACAATGTGGATGGAACTAGAGGGTATTATGCTAAGTGAAATAAGTCAATCAGAGAAAGACAATTATCATATGATCTCACTGTTATGAGGAATTTGAGAAACAAGACAGAGGATCATAGGGGAAGGGAGGGAAAAATGAAACAAGATGAAACCAGAGAGGAAGACAAATCATAAGAGACTCTTAATCTCAGGAAACAAACTGCGGTCTGCTGGAGTGGAGGAGGGGTGGGAGGGATGGGGTGGCTGGGTGATGGACATTGGGGAGGGTAGGTGCTATGGTGAGCACTGTGAATTGTGTAAGACTGATGAATCACAGACCTGTACCCCTGAAACAAATAATACATTGTATGTTAATACAAATAAATAAATAAATAAATGGCATTCTCCAAAATGAAAAAAAAATCATGTTCCCATTGCAATAACCAGAACATACCTATATTTTAAAAATTATTTGTCATTTATCTGAAATTCAAATTTAATTGAGTGTTTTATATTTTATCTGGGAAGCCTAGGTAAGCTCAATTTTCTCCAACTCTTATTTCTGCTGATGTTTTAGAACCTCTTCTAGATTGGTGCCCAGGACAACTGCCTTGGTCTCACACACGGGAAATGGAAATAAAGATCCAAAGCCTGTGTATTCCCCATTGCTGTGTGTGCTTCTCAGGGAACATGCTCATCATCCCTAGTGGTATTCAGTACTGCCTGAGAATGAAAGGACAGGCGTGGGACAGAGGAAGTTTCTATCCAGAGCATAAATTTTACTGAAAGATTTTTGAGATTTTAAAAATTCATTTAAAATTTAAAAATTTCTTGAGATTTAAATTTAAAAGAATTTATCACATGAATACGCAGTAGATTTCTGGTTTTCCATCTTGGCCAATGTCAAGTTTCTTCCTGAAAACCAGTAGGCCATAAATATTTTTATGTGCAGTAAAAATACTGCACATTTGGTACTTTGACGTTCTACAGGGATCCCCAGAATCAACCCTGCAGTGCAGAAACAGTGAGCAATGTCTTTGGCGAGAACTGATTATGCTATCGTCACGCATACAGCTGGCACTCTTCCGCCCGAGTGTTCACGCCAGGAAGTGTGATTTCTTGATGAATCCACAGAAGCTTTTCTTTTCCCCCTTTTGGCTGCAAAAAATCTACTGGCTTCCACAAACTAGTGCAACTTCCTACTGGATTGCTTAAAATGTGATCCATCAAATGTTTTGTTTACAAACACGAGATTATAAATAGCTCCCTTTTCTGTTTTAGTGAGTGTCCGTATAACAAAACCAATCAAAATTAAAAGAGGTTTTTTTTATGATGGGTGTATTTTTCCTCTTTCCATCTTAGAATGGCAATGCATTTCTTGTATGAATGCCTATCTGTTGGTGAATTCATCCTTCAATGACCTTGAGCTCACTGACTGTAATAGCTTCCAAGATTTCACCTGGTAGAAATTTAGACCCATCTGTGCACAAGCAGTGCATACACTTTGTCCAAGTCAATAAAAAAATTCATGCATCAAAACAACAGGAATCACTGAAGACTGTGGCACCTAATGACACCCTTTAAGCTTTCCACAATGAACTTGACAGTGAAGATGTTGGCGCACCCAGGCCCCAGACAGTTCTTTAGTGGTATGTACAAGAATAGATCTAAGAAGCATAAGATGTGTTTATATGTCTATTTCAGATAGATGTTTTATCTTTGTGGAGATACAAATGAACCCAAACCTTTTTATATCTTGCCTGGGAAAATCCTGAGCTATAACTATACAGAAATGTGACTCTTACAACAACATCCAATTATGCACATTTTGAAGGAAAGTTGCCAGAATTTTTTGCAGCTAAAGACAGCAGACTTAGCTAAAAGCAAAACAATCCAAACCAAAACCAAACAAGAAAATGCAGAAATTACTTGTAGCTTTCCTCGAGGATGGTTTCTGAATCATCTTGATAGGTAAAACCCATATGAGAGGAAAGAGTGGGTAAAACACACTACCCAAAAGCTATGTCCAAATCTTTTCTTGGCCAAAAAAGAGGCAGACACAATGAAAAGATACTCCTATCAAAAGTATCATCAATTCCATCAAACAACAAACTGACCTATGTTTAAAACGCATGGCTGAACTGGCTGAAAGACAGAGGTTAACATGAGTTTTTATCAAGCAGTTGGATAAGAACAGGAACAGAAATCATTTCTCCCAAATAGGTAAAATGGGGTAGATTAAACATACATTGACATGAACAGTGACCGAGGGTTAAAAATAAACACATGAACAAACAAACAATACTTGGTTGTGAATTTTCAACAACATACATCTTAGTGACAGATAACAACAGAACTATATCAGGAATCCTGAGGGTTGGCAGAGCTGGGCTACAGATTCAACCTTGGGAGTTCCAGCAGACACGTCAGTTAAATCCATGAGGGAGGTGAAATGGTTCGAAGAAAGTTGCCTAATAAGAAAAACAAGCTGAAAATCAAACCCCAGAGAACACTATTTTCTTTCTGCTTTCTCAGAAAACAAAAATAACAGTGGTCATGTTGCCAGTTTTCTTTTTTTTAATTTTCAACACCTTAGAAATAAGGGTCCATAGACATGGAGGGTGCAAGAATTTTTAATATCTTATCTCAAAGTCAGCTATGAATGAATATCAAACACAAATTGGGAAAAAGAAAAAGAAAGCAACAGTCAGTGACAAGAAGTTTGAAACACGAACGAAGAGAATTACTGAAAGAAAAAAAACCAAAACACCCACACATACAGGCGCTAGCATGAAGGTAGGGAATAGTTCGTACTGGCTGCAGGAGAGTTAGAAGATAAATTGACGGAAGCTGAGGGTGGCAGGGGCTGCAGGAGTCGAAGACTATGGAGGGAATGTAACATAAGCACCTACACAGGTTACCTGGATTCAGCAATAATGAGCTTACAGGTAACTTTTGCCAGAGCAGCTTCTGTGGAAAAGTGAGAATAGTAATGGGTCCTAAGGTATACACAACACTTTAGTTTTGCACTTCTCTATGGTATAGTTGTCTATCATATATTTTACATGAATGTTCTTGGTAGTTTTATTTGTATCAGCCCCCATCTGAATAACCCAGATGTCCATCAATGGATGTTTGAACCAATTGTGCATATCCTACCCAGTGGAATACTAATCAGAAATAAAAAGATATAAGCTGTTGCTACATACTACATTGGTAAATCTCAAAACAATTATGCTGAGTGAAAACAGCCATCCACAGAAGACTACCTATTAAATGATTCTCCTTATATGAAACTCTAGAAAATGCAAACTAGTCTGTAGTGACCAAAGCAGATATTAAGGTGCACTGGAGAATTTAGGGGTGAGGGGTATGTTCTCTATCTGGATTGTGGCAATGGTTTCACAAGTGATACATGAGCCAAAATTTACCAAACTGCATAATTTAGATGTGTGTACTTTATTGTATGAACTTCTGCTTCAATAAAGCTGTTTCTAATAAAGATATAAAATAAAATTGAGAATTCATTTCCTCAATTCAACCAAAATATAAGATAATAATAAATTTGCAAAAAGTCTTTTTAAATTAGAAATGATAAGGGACAAGAACTCTAATTCATATACAGCACTAAAACACAAAATGGCCTTCAGATCACAATCCAGGAAAATCCTGACCTTCTGAAAGTCCGGCTATGCACAGGGTTCAGAAGTGACAGCTACTTCATGTCCTCCCCTGACGCTCACAACCCAGAACCCAAGATCTGAAGATTACAGAAAGTTTCTTAACAATATGCAGATTCTCCACAAACACCGACAGCCCACTCAGCTATCTCTCCCACTTCCTCCAGCTCACGGTGGCAGCTGGAATGTAAGAGAAGGGAACCCAGTACGCAAGCAGTAGACATGAACATCTCCAGGTTCTTTGGTTGATTTTGCTAGAAATACCCACATCCGATGCTCCTCAGGTTAGTAGAAAATATGAGGAAGTCATTGCCATGGCTGGACCCAGACTCACATACACACAGAACTTCAGCAGCCAGCAGTACATACTCAGCATGGGCACAATCACTTTGATCTCAGCTATCAGCCTCCCCAGGGCCATGTTGATCTGGATCCTCTGGATGGGAGAGATGACAAGGCACTGGAGACAAAAAGACCATCCTGGTTCTCTCTCCTGAGACAAGTGAAGCAAAAGTTGGATTTGCAGAATAGTAAACAGAGGCCTTCAGAATAGTTTGGGCAAATGGAGCAGGTCAATTCTTTTCTGAGTTTTACTATCACTGCCTGTACTAGATTGAATAGTGTCTTTCAAAAATTTATGTCCACCTGGAATTCAGAATGTGACCCTATTTAGAAATAGCATCTTTGCAGATGTAAAGTTAAGAGAAGGTCATACTAGACTAGGGTGAAGTCCAAATCCAGTATGATTGACGTCCTTATAAGAAGAGAAGAAAAGAAACACAGACACAGACACAGAAGAAAGAAGGCCACGTTACAGTGGAGGCAGAAACGAGTGGTGCAGCACGAGTCAAGGAATGCCAAGGATTGCCAGCACCCACCGAAGCTAGAAAGAAGCAAGAAAGATCCTCTCCTAGAACCTTTAGAGGAAAGCATAGCCCTGCAGACACCTTGATTTTGAACTATTAACTTCAAGGATTGTGAGACAACACTTGTTTTAGAGCACCCACTTTGTGGTATTGTTGCAGCAGCTGTACAAACAAATACACAGTCACATAGAAATTCACCATTCCAGAGCAAATGCTCAGACCCTTGTTCACTGCTGACTCCAACTCGTCCAACTTTGATGAGGCTGACCGTACTGCCCAGTGCCAGGTTTTCACGGGTTTGCTTTTTCCACAAAACTGAAAGCACTCTGGACAGATTGAGCTTTATGTCAGTCTCCATGACCAAAAAGGAAGGCATCTTAGACAGTTGCTGTGTCCACACATCACAGAGTACAGCTCTCCAAAGGAGTCCTTGAAAAGAGGGCAGGTCAATGCTTTCTGGAGTTCAGCCATTTAAGATGATCTTAAATTAAGGTCTTCTCCACAGGTATACGATGTGAAGACTCTCAGCTGTATCTGACAGGATCTGGACTAACTGCTGCCCTTTTATTGGACAGGTGAGATCACACCTTCCACCTATATTCTGCCACACCTATCTCACCTACCATCGTTTGAATGAATTTCCATTGGAAAGCCAAAGTAAAGGCAAGGAACTCACTGATCTTTGTAGGGCTACAGCTTTGGGGGATGGTACTTCTCCAGGTTCCATGTTTATTCAACCATCAAATAAAAATTTATCAACTTTGGGGCACCTGGGTGGCTCAGTTGGTTAAGTGTCTGCCTTCAGCTCAGGTCACAATCCCAATGGAGCCCCTCATTGGTCTCCCTGCTCAGCAGAGTCTGCTTCTCCCTTTCTCTCTACCTCCGCCTCTCCCCCTGCTCGTGCTCTCTCTCTCTCTCAAATAAAATATTTTTTAATTTATCTACTTTGTTTAGGAAGTATGTAAGGAAATAAAGTGTGTTTACTGGTGAACAAGGAAGTCTTGAATGGCAATGTTCATGAAATGGTAGTTAGTATTAGTTTTTACAAGTTGAGTAGTATTTCCACTAATTTGTATACAGAGTTTCTTTATTAGCATGATTAAAAAATACCAAAAAATATGAATATGTATACATTCAAAACTTTATAACATATATCAACATACAAAGGTTTAAAAAAAGGACAAACTGGACAATATTTTCATCACATACAACCAAAAAAGTCAACATTAATTCTTTATAACAAATTCCTCTGAACAATCTGCCTATATTACCTAGCTATAGATATTTGCAGGGCACTTTTTCCTAATCCATATATCACTGAGTCAAAATAATCAATTCACATTTTCAGTCCCCCTGGATAAATGGAGTTTCCTGCTTTCATGCCACCTACTCTGAGGAAATCTGATCTGATCTCTCAGACCCAGGACCACCCCATGGATGTTCTCATTGCCTGATCTGGTCCTTCATAGCAATATAAGCATTATATTAAACACTCCTCTGATACTCATTCAGTGTCTGTGTTCCAGGCAACTTCCATAATGGTATATTCTCTGTTCTTTTCTTAGGAAAGAGCCTCAGCATCTGGGTCACACAAAATGTATTGCTTGATGTAAGGTTAATGAATTAATATGCATTGCACACACATAATGTATTGCTTGATGTAAGGTTAATGAATTAATATGCATTGCATTTTATAAAGGATACTTAAAAAAATTATTTCCTTGTTTCTGTGTGAGTAAAGAGAAGGAAAATGGCTTGTACAGTGTGAGGATGGTGCAGAAGAGGGTATACACTACTGAGGAAGGCATGAGGCCAAAGTGAGGTTTTGGGATTTGAGGCCTTGATCTTCTTCCAGGATCTCTCCAACTGACTGGCTCCTCCAGTCAGAATAAGGTTTATTTTGCTAGGTTCTCATCTTGGAGATCTTGGCTTAAAAAAACCTAAGTTAAAGCCTTGTCTTCTTTAATAACTAGAAGACAAGGCTGAATTTACCACTCGACTCTCATAATAGCACCCTGGCCTCCATGGTCCCACGGGCATGTTGTTACCTCACTGTGTATCCTATAGTCACTCATGGCAGAAGCTCCCAGGTCAAGAGCCAATGTTTTGTCATTGGTCCACTTCTCCCTTCTTTATCTGCACATCAACTAAGACAGTGGATCTATGCACATGCAAAGATGTCCATTCCCCAATTTACACCATGCGATTTCTATCCATGATCTTGAGTTAGACAGTGGCAGGGTCCAAATGCAAAGTAGAGATATGGGAAGTCTAAAGCCGGGGGAAATGGAATTATCATCTACCAACTGGGAGAGTCCATTGTTGGGGTAGCTTCTTTAAAAGATGGGGTTCTAATGCATTAGAAGAAAGCAGTGTATTTTATAAAGACAGTGCAAACAGGAGGGCACTTGTATTAAGAGTTATCATCCTAATATCCACGGATCTCCAAGTTCATTTGTCTTGCAGGCTATGCAGCCTTAATTCAATCTCCTTTCTTTCCTGTGCCCCATATTTTTACTCTTTCCATTGTTCCTTCTTCCTTCCTGATATTCCAAGATTCCTTCCTTTCTCAGCTTCCTTTAGTCATTCTTTTAAAGTAGATCTGTTAATGACAAATCCTCTTAGTTTTCTTTTATCTGAGAATGTCTTGATTTCCCCTTCATTCCTAAAAGCTATTTTCACTGGGTATAGAATTCTGGGTTGACAGTTCTTTTTCTTTAAACACTGAAAAAATGTTGTTCCACTTCATTCTGAGCTTTATGATTTCTGAAGAGAAATCCACTGTCATTCTAATTGCTTTTCCCCTAAATAATGTATCACTTCTCTCTTGTGGTTTTGAAATACTTTTTTTTTTTTTTGTCTTTAATTTTCAGAAGTTTGATTACCTTGGCATGGATTTCTTTGGGTTCATCCTCTTTGGGATTCACTTAGCTTCTTGAATCTGTAGTTTTATTTCTTTTGCCAAATTTGGTAAATTTTCAGCACCTTTTCAGCACCACTCCTCATCTTCTAAGACACCAATGGACATGAATGTTAGATCTTTTTTTACAGTTCCACAGGCCCTTGAGTCTCTTTCCTTTCTTCATCTATTTTCTCTCTGTTGTTCAAATTGGGTAATTTCCATTGTGTATCTTCATGTTCACTGATTCTGCCCTCTGTCTTATCTATTCTGGTGTAAAGCCATCCATTGAAATTTTGAGTTGCTGCATTTTTCAGTTCTAAAATTTCCATGTGGTTCTTATTTATTTCTTGTATTTATTTGCTAGGTTGTTTTTGCTTATAAATTGTTTTTCATTTGTTTCAACTATGTTCATAATTGCTCACCAAAGCATTTTTATGATGGCTGCTTTAAAATCCAGGTGGTAAGGGCTGCTTCATTACTGTAAGTTTAGGCAAAGGTCAAAGTTTAGGCTCCATACTGTCTTCACTGATGGAGGTGGAAGTGAGCCTGCAGGGTTTTCTGTGGTGTCTGGTAGAGCATTTGTTTGTTTGTTTGTTTATGTAGAGCAGTTATTGTCTAAAATTTTTTTCTGTCTGGCTAGGCTGCTCCTTTGCTTACCACAAGAGAGCAGGCTTTTCTGAAAGCTTTTTTTTTTGTGGGGGGAGAGCTTGTGTCCATTGGCATTTCTGGATTGCTGTCTATTCCCAGCATCCACTCTGGAATATATAAGGCAAAAAGAAAACTCAAGGAACTCACTACTATGTCTTCTTCAGATAGAGAAGTCCCAAGCCAGTCTGCCTTCTTCTCTCCATCTTTCAGAGTCTTTTTCTGTTTGTTTTATATATAATGTCCAAGGCTTTTAGTTGTATTTAATGGAAGAAATAGGAAGAATTGAGTCCCTTTGTTCACAGCTGTATAGTTGTCTTTTAAGCAGAACTTCTGTTTCGGTAAACTGGGTAGTTACAATTTCACAACTGTCATATGTATCAAAAGCAATGTGCACCAGCCAGAAACTCATTTACAGAGGCATACTTTCTCCTGAGAGGAGATGTTTCCAGGGACATAGCAACCAATGAGCCATATGTTGTTTATTTGTTAAATACTTGCCAACTCTGGCTTTATTGATAATATCACTTCTGAGTTTCACAGCAGCCCGCATGCCTCAGCTGTGATAGTTTGCTTCCTTGCTGTTCAGTATTTATCACGGTGATGTTGACTCCCTGTTCTTTTCTCCATCTGTTAGGGAGAAATAACACCCTTGTTTTCATAACTGTATTCATGTCATCCTACCTCTTGTCTTACACCTCTGTACCTTGATGTTTCATCTTTCCCTACATGGACTTTCCCATTTAACCACGTTTTGGGTAGATGAACTCATTCTAGTTTAGGCCACAGGATTTGCATTTGCCCTGCACCCTTTGTGAGAGGTATTTTATTTTTGTTTTCAGTCCTTCTGTCTTCCTGACAACAACATTCCAAGACCTGGCACAGAGTCTGCAACCCTCCCAACTGTCAACCAGGCTAGAAAAGTAGACCTATTAGCTATGTCATCTGTAAGATATAAAACTTCAAATGCAAACCCAGGTTGTAGTCTCTCTTCTTCCGCATGTTTGAAGATCTGAATATTTGAAAACATCTTCACTAGCCTTTCAAGACATATTCCACATTTTCTTTTCTTTTTTAAGTAGGCTCCACACCCAACATGAGGCTTGAACTCATGACCCTGAGATCAGTGAGGTGCCCCAATATTCCACATTTTCTTGTTTTCCTCCTACCTCACTGGTTACTCCCACACAGTTTCTTTTGCTGGTCATTTCCTCTCTCCCTGAATTCTTGTTGGAAGATGGCAGTGCTTAATCCTTGGTCCTCTTCTAACACTCACTTCCTTAATGTTCCCCAATCTCATGGCTTTAAATATCATCTATGTATTAATGATTACCAAATTTACATCTTCAACTCAGACTGTTCCTCTACACTCGAGTCACATGTCAAATTTCCTACTCAACCATCTCCAATTGAATATCTAATAGGCATCTCAAAATCAACATGTGTAAAATTGAATTCATTTCCTTCGAATGTGCCCTATCTCCAGCCTTCTCCATCATAACAGATGGCTCTAAAATCCTTCCAATTTCCCAGGCCAAAAAAGATGCCTTCAAAGTATCCTTGACTCCTGTTTCTGACAGATTCCCACACTCATTTCACGTCCTAGTGGTTCTACTTCCCAAATGCCTCCTACTTCTTCTCACCATCTCCACTGCTGTCATTCTGATCCAAACCACCATCACCTTTCTCCTAGATTACTACACTAGCTTCCTAACAATCTCCCTTTTCCCACCATTGCTCCCTTTCCCACAGCATCTTCTCAACATTGTGATCATAGTGATCTTGTAAAAATTAAAGTCAGATTATACCATTCTTCTGCTCAAAACCCTTCAGTGGCTCCCTAGTTCACTCAGAGTAAAGGCTGAGGCTTTTGTAATAGCTATCAAGTCCCTATATGATTTGCCCTCATTCTCTGCTCACTTTCTCTCCTAATCTTTCCCTTGATCACTACAGTCTAGCCATAATAGCCTCCTTACTGTTCCTTGAGCAATCCATACATGACCAACCTGGGGGTCTTTACACTGGCTATTCTCATTGCCAGGATATTCTTATCCTAAACATATGCTTGGTTAAATCCCTTGCCTCTTTGCTTAAATCACACTTTCCCAGTGAACCATATTCTGACCAACCTATTTAATATTACAATCCTCACCACCCCCATTAGCACTTCTGATCTCTTATTTATTTTCATTGTGTTTTTTCCCATAACACATATTACTTTCAAACATAATGTAACTTATTTGTTTACTATGTCCATTGTTTTTTATCTATTTCCTCTGTTAGAATGTAAGATCTAGGAGAGGAGGGATCCTCTATTTTGCTTACCTAAAGAATCCTAAGCACCTAGAAGGGTGTTTCCTAAGTATTCAATAAATATTTGCTGAATTAAGTAATGCCTCAACTATTCAAAAGATATTTATCTGTAAATCTCAGTTATTAAGAAAAAAATCACGGACGTGAGATCATATAGCAAATAAGTTTAAAAGGCTTTGTATAACCAAAATTACAGTCTTAAAATACCAACACTCTGAAATTCATATACTTTTCTCAGAAGAGAAATCCTCAGGGGCAAAATAGATACACTAATACTATACATACAACTCCAATAAACTTGATTAACCTGAATTCTAAGTCCAAAGGCTTAGAAGCAGGATATCATGTTTGTGCAAGAGAAGGAGACAGCAGAGACACCTAGAGTGACAGCTGCTGGGCAATAAGGAAGAGTCAGGTAAAGGAAACAAAAGCAGGCTAAAAAATTAAAAAAAAACAAAAAAGGAAAAAGCAACACTGGGGTATTTGATGCTGAAACAGATCATCCACATACTTCAAAATAGCATTATAACACAGGTTACCAATTTATGTTCAGTACACTAAGGCTCAATCAGCAAGTAAAATAAACATTATATTCAGTATACTTTAGAAAAGCAATCATATTAAATACCACTTGTGAATACCATTAAAGACCATTTCTACCAGAATTATTAAACTACACCAAGTTTGAAGGATTAATAAAAATAAATTTTTATAAAATTTATGATGCTGGATAGCTAAAGACTCACTGTAGACAACTATACTGTTTGGCTTTCAGCTGTTTGTTTATTGTTGTATACCCAGAAATGAATCTTGTATTCTAAAACAGATCAGCCTCATCAACTTTAAGATTTCATCAGGTTTTCAGCACTCTGAGTAACTTGAGGTTTTTATAATTTAGAAACCATGTACAGAAAACCTTTAATGGGACAAAACACTTGAGAAATGGTATGTCCTGGGTAGATATGCTAGGATTAGGGCTACATTGGAAGGTGCACATCTGGATGATATGACTCAAAAAGAGCCACCAGGCAAATATTCTTTGTGTGAGTTTCATCCCAATTTCCTTTAGGTTAAAGCTTTGACATCTCTTGGTATCCTTTAAACGTTAACCTCTTTAACACATTAGCTCAAATTACTTTATCAATTGTTAGGGAGTTTGTGACTCTAAGACTCTAAAGAAACAGATGGAAGATAAAAAAGAGAAATATAGGGCACTGCCCTACCATTCCGTGTCCACCTCAAGCTGTGGGCCAATGTGTCTGTCCTACTTGTCCTATTTAAGAGATTGGCCTTCAAGAGAGGTACAAGACAGGGATCAGGGGAGAAGTGTCAATCCAAAAAGACTAGACAGAGAGGTAGACAAGAAACAACCCATTAGGAATTACCAGGGCAAATCCAGTGGGTTGACAATGGCTCCTTACATGGCCCCTGGAAGCTCACTCAGAGTAGGAAGAGCAGTGTTAAGGGTAAGAGTTAGAGGAGACTGTCATCTGGCAAACCCAGGGCACCTGAGACACTCAAAGGAGATTCAGCGAGGTGAGAAAGAGTGCAGTGAGAAAGCATAGGGCTAAGGAAGAGAGACTGGAGCACACAGTTCTCCACTGTTCTATAGTCACAGATCGTTTTATGGTGATGTCTAGGGCTGTGAGGACTTTTATAAAAAGATCTTACTTGGGGCACCTAGCTGGCTCAGTCGGTTAAGTGTCCGACTCTTGATTTTGGCTGATCTTGGGGGTTGTGAGATCAAGCCCCATGTGGGGCTCCACACTCAGCGTAGAGTCTGCTCAAGATTCTCTCTCCCTCTGTCTCTGCCCCTCCCCCTGCTCACTCACTCTGTAAATAAATAAATAAATAAATAAATGTATTTTTTTAATTTTTAAAAAATAAAAAGATCTTACTTAATTTTAACTCAACATTTCCCCACCTTTTTTTCCTCTTGAGCCTTTTTTTCCTTGCGCTACCTACTAATATTCCAAGGAACATACTTGAAACACCATTATAGTCAAAAGGGAATGGGGTTTCATCCCATGTTGGTCTCTGGCACTTACCTTCTGTGTGACTCTGGACAACCTAACTTTTCCAAACCTCAGTTTCCTTATTTGTAAAATATGGATGATAGCAGCTATCTTATTGTCTTTATGAAAAAGAATTTGAATATATGTATAAAAAATCTTAAATCTCTTCACACACATTAACTAATTTAGTTCTATGGGTATCTCTAACCTAAGGAAATAATCTAAAACACAGGAAAAACTTAATATAAAAGGTTATAGCATTATTGATAACAGCAACAGTCATGTTTAAATGTCTTAATGGTCCAACAACAAGGAAAAACTTAAGCCATATGATCCACATCATTTCAGCCAATAAAAACTATAAAGAATTTTAATAACCTAGGAAAATGATCATCTTTTTTTTTTTAAAGATTTCATTTATTTTTTTGAAAGAGAGAGAGAGAGACAGAGCACAACCAGGGGGAGAGGCAGAGGGAGAGGGAGAAGCAGACTCCCTGCTGAGCAGGAAACCTGACATGGAGCCGAAGTAAGAGGCTTAACCATCTGAGCCACCCAGGCGCCCCTGAAAATGATCATCCTATAATGTTAATTTTAAGAGGCATGAAGTCTTAAAGTATGAGCTCAAACAATTTAAAAAATACTCAGAAAAAATGCTGTAGGAAGGGGCGCCTGAGTGGTTCAGTCGTTAAGCATCTGCCCTCAGCTCAGGTCATGATCCCAGAGTCCTGGGATCGAGCCCCGCATGGGGCTCCCTGCTCCGCGGGGAGCCTGCTTCTCCCTCTCCCACTCCCCCTGCTTGTGTTCCCTCTCTGGCTGTATCTCTCTCTGTCAAATAAATAAAAAATAAAATCTTTAAAAAAAAATACTGTAGGAAAACACCCTAAAATTTTATGATCATTTAATTCCTGGTGATAGGGTTTGTAAAAGTAAATTAATAAGTTAATTATAAGGCAGAAATTCTTTGGCTTGGCCCCAATTAAAATATAGTTTAAATTATAGTCCATTACCTTCCATGAGTTCCTGTCATTTTCTTCTGGGAAGGAGAAATACATGTCAATACATGTCAACTGGGAACACTCTCAGAAAGAAGCAGGGGATGTGTGTATTGTCAGCTCTCAGTGGCAAGCCAGCAACAGCTCTCACAAACCAAGGGGAGGGTGGAGGTGGGGGCAGTAGTAAGCATGTCACATGTCACGCCAAGGAGCCATGCTGCTGTCTCACACACGTTTTAGCATGTAAACATTAGTGGGCTTTTATTTATATTCTTAATGCTTTCCTTTTCCCCTATAATTTCCTTCCTTGCTCATTTTTCATTGTTTTAAATCTCTTTTAATTCCTTTAATATAAATCCTATGAGATAAAACTCCCATCAATGAAGTTTCTGCCATATAATTATAGAAATAAGAATTCAGCACACAACATCAATTTTATGACTGGGTTGCTTGTCCTGATTCAAAAGAAATAGGCTCAAATGCTATTCTACTTATTCAAATACTTTCCAAAATTTTCAGTCATTCCATCCTATTATCCTATTTTATTACTACTTACGCTCCCTTCTCCCTAATACTTACACTCTTTCCCTAAAAGTGATGAATAAAATATACATATTTTTAAATTATTTCAATTTGCAATTTGACTATCTTTGATTCTCCTTCAGATAATCCAAAACAATATCAGACTTCAGCAGTGTCCACATTTGATTTCTGTAAGCTCCTCGGAGGAGCGGTGTTGTTGCTCATTTTACCTGTGGATATTCAAGGTTAGGACTTCTAATGATAGAGACAGAAAGTATTAGTCATCTAAACACAAAGGTTTTTTTTTTTTTCTAATGAGCTTCACTTTGATATCCATAATCTGTTGAATGTTGACTTCTAAAATGAACCTCTAAAGCTATTATAAAGATAAATACCCAATGAAGTACTGAAAAGGTAGGAGACAAAGCAACAGAGATAATGTAAAATTCAATTGAGGAAAAGATAAGGTGCATTCACAAGCTGATAATGTACAGTTACAGCACAAGATGAAAAAGCACAATATAATTGTACTCCCATTGAGTTGGCATCCAACTTTGTCCATGCTTCAGAGGTCTGCCTTATAGATGAAGCTGCCTTGTTATATGATCCCCTTGCTATTTTTTGTAATTGTGCCTTTTTGTACCAATAGAAGGCTCCCTTTTTATGCTCTGATGATCTGGATAATTAAACAGGGACTCCTGGTTTAAGTATTTGAATTATTTTCAGTAAATAAAATGTAAAACCTGGTTACTGACTAGACAGCCCTAACTCTACAAATCACATCCTTAAATGCCACCAGGGAATATTTACAACGAGTGCTGCATCACCACAGAGACTATTCTCAAATTGTCTTCAATTTTTAACATGAAAAAACTTACAACCATGTTGCCATATCATTTAATCAGTTGGTGAGGAGAATATAAGAATTCAATTAAAAAACACTATCAAAAGGCAGATGATGGAATAATGACAGAAAAGTTGTTTAAGAGAGCAAACAAATCCCCAAAATGAGAAATTGTTGGGATTTCTAAGTATCCAGGACCATTTTCTTGCTCTGGTATATTTATCTGAGAGGCCTGTTTTAGAGAACACTAACCCCACAGAGTTATCAGACAAATTCATCACTGATTAAATTGGCTATGAAACCCAAAACTCCATCACTAGGATGGGGATATTGATACCATTATCTGTTCAGCTGTCAGCATCCAGTCAAAAGCACACACAAAATCCTTTCAATTTCATTTAAATAATCATACTTTTCCTGATCTGTATTACATTCATTAGTTCTCTAGGGATAGCTTTCTTTTTCCCCAAAAATTATTATTTAAAAAAAAAAAAACTAAAGTGGACAGTATTTCAAATAGCTTTTTTTTTTTTACGATTTTATTTATTTATTTGAGAAAGAGAGAGAATGAGAGAGAGAGAGCATGAGGGAGGGAGGGTCAGAGGGAGAAGGAGACTCCCTGCTGAGCAGGGAGCCCGATGTGGGACTCCATCCCGGGACTCCAGGATCATGACCTGAGCTGAAGGGAGTCGCTTAACCAACTGAGCCACCCAGACGTCCTCAAATAGCTTTAAATAATAATATTTAAGGAATAAACCAAACTTTCAAAATTTATCCCTTTCACCAATTTCTGAAATTATCTTTGTCTGTAGTATATATATTGCTTCTGTATAATATATTGTAATATTACTATAGGCACTAATATACTATATAAAGCACTTTCGCAAAATAAGGCCTTGTTACCAAACAAAGGGTGGCATCGTATTTATTCAGCTTGTGTCCTTATCATGGCCACTAAAATACTTCATTTGCCTATTTAGTAAAGCATGGATTACACTGATTTAAATTCATACTAGGTGGCCTCTCAGTTCATTCAAGCTCTTTGATGAGAAGCTGCTTTTGTAGAAAGAATTCACCACCCTTTTAAAAATAACACCATGCCTGAGTTTCTTCCCCTGTCCTCTGCTTTGTTTTTCTTTGCTGCTCTTATTACAATCTGACATTGTCATATACATTTGTTTGTCCTCTTACTCCATCACTCCATATTCTCTTATCTTCGGCCTCCTAGCATTTATTAACACCTACTTTTTCTTGTTTTCTTCATCACTGGATTCCTTATCACCTGGAACAGTAGCACATAATAGCTACTGCATCCCTACCACGCACCAGCACATTGTAGATACTCAATTTTAAGGACTGACCGAATTAATTAATGTCTTCCCAGCTAGTATTTAAATCCATGAGGTCACAGGCCTTGTCAGTTTTTATTACTAATCTATCCCCAGTAAGAATGTATGAACTTGGAAAGCAGAGCATAAAATCTCTGAATGAATGAATGAATGAATGCACAGCAGGGAAGTAGAAAACTAAGATTAGATCTTTTCCCTACAGCACATTTGGGCTTAGGAAAGAGGAAGAGGGCAGGAAGCACGGAGGATACAGGTAGAGGAGTGATAAAAGGAGTGACAAGGAATGCTAAAGATAGAACTTTCTTATATTCCAAGTTTGTTTAAAGAGTTGATAAAGAAAATGTGTAAGATTCAAGAACTCAACTTTTTCTATAACATGTTCAATATATAACCAATCAATGACTAGAAGAATAAGTTTGTCAGAGCCTGAATACCTGAATGTCTGAGTCTGAATGTCTGAAGGCAAAACATTCATGCCTTCATCTGGGATTTAAACAGAATTGAAATGTCATATATAATATCAAGAATCAAATTATTGGGGCGCCTGAGTGGCTCAGTGGGTTAAGCATCTGCCTTCAGCTCAGGTTGTGATTCTAGGGTCCTGGGATTGAGCCCCACATCAGGCTCCCTGCTCAGCAGGGAGTCTGCTTATCCCTCTCCCTCTACCTCTGCCCCTCTCATGCTCTCTTTCTCTCTCTCTCTCACATAAAGAAATAAAATCTTTAAAAAAAAAAAAAGAATCAAATTATTAGGTTCCAAGTAATGTCTGCTTTCCATCAACATCTATTTGTTTTCAACATCTCCAACAGTTAAGTCTTTTCTAAGGGCCTTTAAAACTTATTTCCACATTTAATTAGATAAAAGAGAGGTTCTTGAACTTTAAACCAATTTATAGGTCATAATCCTACAGAGCAATTCATCCTATTTAATGTGCTTACATTTCACAATTTCATTCCATGAAAGGGTTTTCGGAAAATTATACTACTCATTTTAAGATTGTTGCAGGGCAGGAAGTGCCTCGGTTAAGCATCCAGCTCTTGATTTCAGCTCAGGTCATGATCTCAGGGTCGTAAGATCAAGCCCCACATCAGGCTCTGCACTGGGCATGGAACCTACTTAAGATTCTCTCTCCCTCTCTCTCTGCCTCTTCCCACCCTTAAAAAAAAAAAAAAGCTTTTTCACTGCAATTAACATATGTTCCTTGGTTTTCATGGTAACAATTAAAAAACATGGTAACATGCTCTGTGGCATAAGCCATGGGTTGTCGACCACCATTTGTCTGTGTTTTAAGAGTGGCACCAACATTCCTCCTTGAGAATACACTCTTGTCCCCACATCCTCAAAAAGAAGCACTGTACCACAATTAAGACATACATCCTTGTTTGGCTGTCAAATGAGGATGTAATTTTCCACCTAGTTTGGCTGAGTTCAAAGTCATATTACTCTTCATCTAACCAATAATACAAAATATCTGCATTCCAGGTATCTATTGGAAATATTACTTCCAACTCATTGCTGCTCAGTTAATTATCAATAGCTCAGATGTGAAAAACAGTGTTTATGGAGGATTTCCTGGAAGTGAAGTAATCCATCCATTTCTAAAATACCCTAAAATCTATCCTGGGATTAAATCAGACCATCAAAAAGCTATATTATTATATTGGCCCCATGGGAAAAATACTCTCCTTTAATATCTCTTTGGTATTATGCTATCATGATATATTGAAAGCCCTATGAAACCCACTGCTGAATTCACTGTTGGGGTACTGTGGAGGATACTATTCATCACATTGCACAGTATCTTTTTCATGAGGTTGAGGGGGGTCAGCATTTCTCATTGTTTGATTAATTGTTCTTGATTAATTGTTCTTCTCTGGAAGAAATAGTTTTCATTGATAAATGCTATATAATGAAATAACTGTGCTTCCTTCTTTGTGCTGACCTTGAGAAATCATAGCTTTAATGCTTATATTAGGAAAGAAAAATTTTAATTAATTATTTAAATTTCCATCTTTAAGAAGCCAGAAAAAGAACAAGTTAAACCCAAAAGTAGGTAGAATAAAGGGGAGGGGCCCCTGGATGGCTCAGCCATTAAGCATCTGCCTTCGGCTCAGGTCATGATCCCAGGGTCCCCACATCGGGCTCCCTGCTCCACAGGAAGCCTGCTTTTCCCTCTCCCATTCCCCCTGCTTGTGTTCCCTCTCTCACTGTGTCTCTCTCTGTCAAATAAATAAATAAAATCTTAAAAAAAAAAAAGTAGAATAAAGGGGAGGCAGCATAAATCAATGAATTTCTCAAACTATAGAGAAAATCAACTAAAGTTGGGTTTTTTAAAAGATTAACAAAATTGAGAAGCTCCTAGCAAGACTGATTAAGAAAAAAAAGAGCAGACAGAAATTAATAATATGAGATATGAAGGAGAACATCACTACATATTCTAAGGACATTGAAAGAATAATAAGGGAATAGTATGAACAACTCTATGCTAATAAACTTGACAACTTAGATAAAATGTCTAAACTCCTTGAAACAACTTATCAAAACTGACACAAGATGAAATAGAAAACCTGAGTAGCCCTCTACTAAAGAGATTGAATTTGTCATCAAAAAGCTTCCCACAAAGAAAACTCCTGGCCGGATAATATCTATAAAACATTTAAAAAAGAAATAACATCAATATTGCCCAATCTCTTTTTAAAATAGAGGAAACACTCCCTCTGTGTCAAATAAATAAATAGATAAAATCTTAAAAAAAAAAAAAAAGAGTTGCAGGCTCTACCAACTGAGGGGCACCTGGGTGACTCAGTCAGTTAAGCATATGCCTTTGGCTCTGGTCATGATCCCAGCATCCTGAGATCAAGCCCCACATCAGGCTCTCTGCCCAATGGCAAGCTTCTCTGCTCAGTGGGGAGCCTTCTCTGCTCACTGGGGAGCCTGCTTCTCCCTCTCCCTCTGCCTGCCGCTCTGCCTGCTTGTGCTCTCTCTCTGTCAAATAAATAAATAAATAAAATCTAAAATAAAATAAAATAAAATGAAGGAAAGAAAAAAATAGAAGAAAAAGAAGTATTTTCTGACTCAAGGAAGTTCATTCTCACCCCTCTGATCCATTTTGCCCTGGAAATCCCAGCCAATGTAATAAGACAAGAAAAGTAAATAATAAAAGATGTAAAGATCAGAAAAAGTAAGTAAAACTGCCAGTATTCACAGACAACAAGATGGTCTACAGAGAAAATCCTGAGGAATCTACAAAACAATTATTAGATTGAATAACTTGCCCAAAGTTACACCACTAATAAAATCAAAACTAGAATGTGAACCAATACAGTCTGGTTCCCAAACTCTTAACCCCTACACTATGCTCTCTACTTAGAGAGGACCATGCAGATATATACTTGCATTAGCCCACAAACCTCAACACAGCCATATACTTGGTCTTTGTAGTCTCACTTGATGATTTGGAAACAGAGATTCAAAAAGATTAATAACTTCACCAAGATCACATGGCTAAGGGATGAAAGTGACAGAATTTGAATAGGTCTGGCTGACCCTAAAACAAAGCTGATCTGAATATATCACATGTTCCAAATTTGAAGAGGAAAACAATGAGGATCCAGATTCAGATAGTAAGGCCCTGACATAATGCAGTAGAATACAAAGGCCAAGAGAATTAGTGACTGATTAGTAGTAAAAAGGGACATAGGAAAGGTCAAAGTTTTGAGAATTAGATTAGCGTCAATAAAATAGTAGTAAGGAGGAGAAACTAATGGAGAGGAAGTTTAAGGAAGATGAAGTCAGTTTTAGACAAGTTGAATACCAACTTGTTAGGTTAGGCATAGTTTTGACAGCAATAATAGAAAACCTAACAAAAAGTGGTTTATAAAAATAGGATTTATAAACCAAAATCTGAAGGTAGGCAATGATTAATCTAAATTTAGTAGCTGAACAAAGTCAGAACTAGAGTCTGTGTTTCTCCTGGTCCTTCCTTCTGGGATTACAATATGGGTGCCAAAGGCCCAGGCCTCAGGTCATAATTCCAGACAGAAGGAAGAATGGGGGTAGCAAATACATCTGTTTTTCATCAGTAAAGCAAAATCTTTCCTAGAAGTCTCTAGTAGAACTCTACTATGTCTCATGGGCCAGAACTATGTCACATAGTCACCTAGCCTCTACAGTGGCCTAAAAGGTAGGTACTTTGCTTTCCCAACCCTATAGCAGAGGCAGGTGAAGAAAAACAATGTCTGCTCCAAAATATGAATGGGGCATTGATGTGGGAATATCCAATGGAGAGACAAAAATGCATCTGGTCTAGAAGATAAAGCAAGGATACAGGATTTAAGTAATCTGCATACTGAAAGCACAGGAAATGAAAGGGTACTCCAGGAAAGAGCATGCATGAAAAGAAAAAAGGGTAATAACAGCACTGTTTCTCTTTTTGTGCAGGGAAAGCAAATGGATGTACATGGATACAGCTGAGTAAACATGGTAGCCAGGTCCCTCCGCTACAGCCGGTCAGAGTGTTTGCTTTTGTATGCCTGGGTGGGTCTTTCTCTGTCATTCTCCCCACCCAGTAACTTCCATCCTCTTTCTCTTTCCTCAGGCTCTCAGTACTCCCAACAAGTTCTCTCCTCTCTCTTTCTCTTTCCCTCATCTGTGAATTGGAAGTACTGGAAGGAAAATTCACTCTTCATTGCCACTGATCAATATGCATGAAGATGGATTTAAATCTGACTAAAGAAAAACTAGCTGCCTTAGGTTGGAAAGGTGGTCCAGGAAAATAAGTAGCTACTATGAAAAGGCTATTAAATCTTAAAAATTCATGGAAAATTAATAGGAAATTTGAACTAAAAGGAATCTGCCATTCCTGCCCTCACTGGAATAGCCAGAGTATATCTGGGGAAATACAAACTAAAACAAGGAAGCAGAATTTGCTTTGCTGAGTACCATTCTTCCTCTGAAGACTCTTCTGGGCTCCCAGGCTATGTTCAGGAGACCAGGTTGCAGGGCATCCTTCTCCTGGCCCACTGCTCCATAGGCACACCATCCATCATGTGCTCCAGTCTGAGTCCAGCTCTGCTGACCCTTTCCTTTCTGAAAATCCTAGGGCAGGTAGAATCAGCACCACAGAATTTAACCATGATTACAACATAGGTTGTGTTGTCCTCTAATTGCTCCATACATATATGTCATGTACTCCCATGTATTTGGGGCTACAGTGAGATGTCCTCCAATAAGTTGCATATAAGACATGCACCAAGCATTAAACTTTAAAATCAATATATCACTAACATCATGAAAAGTGATCACTTGACGTTATGTGCCTCATAATGCAAGTATATAACACTTCTGTGAAGTATTGTTGCCAGAAAATCGTATCCTAAATCCAATCAAGCTCTAGATCCAAATACCAATTTACAGGATATACAGCGGATAAAGGGACATGTCAGAAGACACCATGGGGGCATAATTAAAATTCAGACTTTAAAAAAAATCGGTTTCTTCAACAAATTTATTATAAGGAAGAAAAAGAGGCAGAACCCAGAAATTAAAAAAAAGCCTTAGAGACATTATCAACCAAATAGAACCAATGTAAATCCTAACACAAATTGCAAGAAAGAAAAAGTTATGTGATAAATGGGGAAATTTGAACACTGTCTGGATATTTGATTATATTAAGGAACTAATGTCAAATTTTTTAATGTGTGATAGTGGTATTATTTTTATCATAAAGAATCCTTACCTTTCAGATATATACTAAAATATTTACAGATGAAATAATACTGTGTTCTGGGACTTGCACCAAAATAATCCTGGAGGTAGTGGGGTATGAATGGAGGGATTAATAAAACAAGATCCGCTGTGAGTTGGTAATTGTTGAAAGGCGGAGGGGCTGTATAAGAGAAACATAATGTTCTCTCTTCTTTTGTATATTTTGAAATTTTCCATAATAATCTTTTTCTATAATAGATCAGAATAGAGTTATGCAATGTCATTTTTTTTTTTTAAAGTAGTCACATTAGGCAAAGAAACACAAAAGGAACAGCAGAGATAGATGCTCATGGTGCCCATCCAAGCCTTTTCCAAGACAAAGGTGGGGCCAGTGCAAGGACTTACTTGCAAGATTGCAGAGGCCACTCCATCCCGGAGGAGGAGGATGCATCTGGCTATCTCACCTTCATCCCATAAGCACCTTCTACAGTCAAGGTGCTGCAGTGAAACGGAAGATAAAATGATGAATAAAATACAGAAATTGACATCAAGGGATGCAAAAGGGAAGTAAATAGGAAATTGTGATGGAGTCTGGCTTGTGATATTATAGTGTTGTACAAAGTGTGCTATGGGAGCACATGTAATGGTCATCTAACAGGAAGAGATGACAGCCAAGCTGTCCTGAAGGATTCCCAGAACTATCTTCTGATTATAATTAATTCCCTGGCTCTGTTGCTCTAAGAAGAGAATGAGCTGGCCAGAAGTTGTAAGTGTCCTGATCTCCTGGCAGCTTTGCTTCTCACTGTAAATGTATAACACCGGCTTCTGGTAACAAGTGGATCTCCCACACAGCTTGCCTAGAGAAGGAGTACATCAGCCAAAGGATGTGAGTGTCCACTCCTCTCATCTTATTTTCAAATTAATGAACTGTCTCTCTGGTTTTACTGTCTTTGAGAGTTTGGTGCCTTTGTATATGCCCCTGAAAAAAATGTATTAATTCTTGATGTGCTGACAAATCAGGAATCTGAGATTGCAAGACCAGCTCTGAACGATGGGAATTCACCAGGGTAATATCATCCCCCTTGGGACATGCCTGGGTCTGGATGGACACCTGCCTTCCCCAGTGACAGCCTTCTGCTCTGTGTGCCTCTTTGATCTTCAGTCTTCCTGAAGGGTGTGGCCGTGTCTGAGGCTTCTTTGATTCTGAGTCATCCTCTTCAGCATGTCTGCCTCAAAACATTTTGGTTTTTAACAAATCTGTTCCTTGATTTCTTTCACTTGCATTCAATCACATCAATATAGTTAAGTCCACATCTATTTGGGGATTGTCAGATGCAATGATACTATAGAAGAAGCATGTTTTAAAAATGAAACATCAATAATTTAAAAAATTCCTCAGCTGTTTTGTTTTTTTATACATCCATACCACGTTAACTTCATTTTCTGCCTTGGCCTGTGATCACCAGTGATCCTCAAATAAGCCCATCAACTGAGGCTGTCCCCCAAGCTACACTTCTAACTGAAGAATGAGAAACCAAATAGTGTGAACTCCTTCCCAGATGAAGACAATTTCTCTCATTTCCAGTGGTTTCTCTGTCAATCAGCCAAATTCTTTCATCTGTAATGGGACATGGCAAACTTTTTCTTCAAAGATCTACAGAGTAAATACTTCATTTATTTTTTTTAAAGATTTTATTTATTTATTTGAGAGAGAGAGAAAGCACAAGCAGGGGTGGGATGGGGAGGAGCAGAGGGAAGGGCAGAAGCAGACTCCTCGATGAGTAGGGAGCCTTAGTGGGGCTAGATCCCAGGACTCTGGGATCATGACCTGAGCCAAAGACAGATGCTTAACCGACTGAGCCACACAGGCGTCCCCCCAGTAAATACCTTAAACTCTGTGGGCCACACAATCTCCATTACAGCTACTCAACTCTTGCCAGCGTAGTGTGAAAGCAGCCATGGACAACACGTAACCAAATGAGTGTGGCTGTGTTCCAATAAAACTGTGTTTATGGACACTGAAATTGGAATTTTATATAAATTTAATGGGTCACAAAACAGTGATCTCTTTTTGGTTTATTTCCAAACATTCAGAAATGTAAAAACCATTCTTAGCTCAGGAGACATGCTAGCAGCTGGTGGATCTGGCCCCTGCTCCATAGTGATGAATATTGGCAGTGATTCACTATACATATGTGAATGTGTGTGGTATCTTCGTAATACTGCCTTACCAACCATGAGAATTATGACCTATAAATGGGTCTTAAATTCATAGGTGGCAAACTTAAATTCTTATGGGAAAAATATCTTCACTAAAATTAAACAATGATCAGCACACAAAGACACACCCACACATACACAAAGACATTTTATAAATCCTAAACCCCAAAACAGTGGGTACCATGTAATACATTTCTAATTACCACCCCTGCTTAGAAAAAATTTGTAAGATCAATGAAACAGAGGTAAGTTTGTTGTGCTTTAACAATACGTCTGCTGAGACTTTTTTCAATGTCTTTTTATCCATCCAAATGTTCAATGTCTTTCCGATTGTAAGATCAGTATTTATACAATCTCATCTCCTCAGTCCCACCATAGTCCAAGAACTTGGACGCTTGATACATGAAAAACGTTGGGTTTTCTTTCTTTAACCTAATCTGCATATCTATATATTTTTCAGCCCCCTCCCCCCATGCACGTTTATATAGCATTGCCTCTCTATGATAACCTTCTAGGCATGACTACAGAACATTTCTAAGGCTTTATTTTCCTTGTTCTGTTTGTTTCATCTTGTATTGTGTACTTCTTTACTCATGCACTTTCTACTTTAACTCCTCTTATTATTTTCAACAGGGTCCCTCTTTTTCTAGCTGTCCACAACAGGTGCCACTTGCTTGATGCATAGACCTAAACTACATTTTGCAGCTATGGAAAAGGTCCCAGCATCATATACCCAAACAGTACATAGGGGTTCACTGTGCCATTCCCTCTTTTTGTGTGTTTTATGCTTGAAATATCTGTAATCTAAAGTTTTAGAAAAATGGAGCATACATTCCTATGCTCTGGATTTGGTCACAAGAGGAATTTGTAGTTGGGAAGAAATTAGCATATTTATATGACACGCCTGTGTGTCTTTGTTCACATTGCTCCCTCTGCTTGGCATGCCCTCCCCAAATTCTCTGATAAAATTTCCCTCAACCTCCAAGGTCCAGGCATGAACCTGTGGGAAGCATCCCTGCCAAGCACAGCTGATGACTCTCTCCTTTGCATTCCCAAAGCATTTCATACATCTCCGTGAAAGGACTTGTCATCGCATTGTGGTTAGTTGATTATGCAGCTGTCCCAGCCCCACCACCCATCCGCCAAGTCAAGAGCAACTCATCTTTTTTTTTTACCCCCCCTCACTGCTCATGCATCCCCAATGCCCAACACAGTACCTGGAATAAGGTAACAAGATTGCAATTCTCAGAAATACTGAGGGTAGTCCTAACTTCCATCAGCACCCTGAATCTTCCTCCTCCCCCACAAAATTAACAGACAATTTAAGTAAAAATGCAACTTCAAAACAAGTACCCCATGGACCTTTTAAAATGAGATTGCCACTCCTAAACTGTTCTTCAAAGGAATTCCAGCATCAACACTGCAGAAAATGCACAACACCACAAAATAAAATATTTACCTGGCACTTCAGGTTTTCAAAGTACTTTCACCATTTGCTGTTGCTGTTTGGTCCACTAATTCTTGGTAAGACAGATAGTTCTATCCTCATTTTTCAGACTCTCAAGGAAATAAAAGTGACATCTCCAAGATCAGAGCTGTCAGTTCTGGGCCTAAAACCCTTAACTTATTGATCTATCCACTTTCTCTACTCCATGAATGCTAGGCTCAGTATTTGTGGAGGCTTTTTTTTCCACCTCTGGTAGATTCTTTTTCCCTATTATGAATGGTGGCATTAGATTGTGGCTCTATGTTCTAAAAACACATTTCAAACAAAATCATTTGGGCAGATACACATTATGAAAAGACAGAATCAAATATACCCCACTTGTGTTAGTATTGCTCTATGATTTTGCCGTAAGTACTTATTGACTAAAGGATTTCCAGTGAATCACCGACTGTGCAAAAAATGGCATGCCATGCATTTCTGAAAATAGAAATATGTAATCCATTATAAAAAAATTCACTCATGAAGAAGGACTACTATTTATAGGTCAAGCACAAGAGCTTGATTTTCTCTTTTTTTATAACTCATCTTTCCTAAACTATTAAATTTAGATTACTTATCACATTAGCAGGCTCTTCACTTAAATATACTCTTAGTTCCTCTACATAATTCTGAATGATTTAACCATCACTTCAATTCTCTTACTATTTATTGCAAGCAATTCTTCTAATATTAGTACATATCATTTCGAGTAAATAGGGCACTGCCTGCCAAAAAATCTTGCTACTGTGTGGTAATTGAAAGTAAAGATTATTTCACAGATATATTAATTTTTCAAATGAGCCACATTTAGCTTTTCTCAAATTACCTAATTTTTTTCAACAAAGAGCTATAATAGTAAAATATTCAGAGCATGTCACACTGAAGATTTTCAAGTTTGATCTGGTTACGAATCTGCTAATTGTAAAAATTTCAATATGGCAGAGCCCAAAATATTTCACACAAATGCAAATAGAGATGTCATGCAGATAGCTGCAAGACATGAATCATTGCCCTGCCGCATCAAACTCAAAAATTCAGAGGCAGTTCACTCTGCAAGATCTCTCGCTCTGTTCTTAAAAGTTCAGATCCATCACCTTATAATCAGGGTAATAAAGTATAATTGCTAACATACTGTGTGATGTTTACCGTTAAACCCACAATCTGGACAAACAGAAAATTATGCTGTCAGAGCCTGGAAACAATTGCAGTCCGCAGTTACACGGGGGCACCCTCCTTATACAGAGCTGTCGTCGGGAGTAACACTGCTTTATGGTTTTAATTTTTTAGAGTAAGGGTCTTTTCCCGAGAAGCAGGTATTCAGACGAAGGCGGTCTCCCGCGTGACCTTCTTAACACAGACCTTGAGCAAGCGACTGCGGGGGCAGGAGCTGAGAATTTCAGCGAGGCACTTGACAGCTCCGCTGGGTCCCTCACACTTTGCTTCCAGGAACAAAAAAGGAATGTTACTCCGCACCTGTCTTTTCCCCCTCACCCCTCCTTAAAACTTAAATTACATTTACCCCTACGGCCTGAACTGCCGGAAGAAGGTACGAAGCTATTCCGTCCCGTGATGCCGAGGGAAAATAATCCCCCACCCAAGAGCGCAGCCTGGAGCGGCCGGCGGGCGGCCGGGCGCGCGCTGGGGGCAAGAAGGTGAAGGAGGGCTGGGGGGCCACTGGAGCGCCCGGCGCTGCCTCCACACCCCACTGCGCTGCATTTTCTCCACCACGTGGAAGAATCTCGTGCGGGTGGCGCCCACGGGAGGCGGGGGTCCGGGTACCCCCCTGGCCGGGACGCCGCTCCTCGGCCCCCTCCCCCGCGCGGGGCCCGGCCGTCTGCTCTAAGGTGAGGGGCCGCGGCCGGGGCGGCAGTCCCCGCGGCGGTCTCCGGGCAGGGGCCGCGCCGCAGAGCCCCGGCCCGGCGGGGGGCCCTGCCCGAGCTACCTTTTATCCAGGCAGGCGATCCACTCGGCTGAAGAGGAAGAATGGGCAGCGTGCGCAGCGACCATGTTGGGCAGCGGCGCGCGGTGTCCCCGGCTGCGGCGACCTCCCGCGCTCGCTCTGCCTCTGCCTCCTCCTAGCCCGCGGCGCGGACCAGCTCCTCCCGGCCCGCCTCGCGACCGGCGCGGCTGCGACGGGCCCGCCCTCCCAGCGGGCTCCCGCGGCCTCCCGGGCGGGGGGCCGGCGAGGGAGGGGACTCGAGGGGCGGGACGCGGGGGACCCGGAGGGCCCGAGCCGCCCGCCCGCCCGCCGCTGCACTGCGGCGCCCAGGGGGTGGGGAGTCCCGCGGTCCCGCCCGCTGCGGGAAGGGGACGAGGGGCGACCCTGCGTGGCCAGCCACCTGCGACAGGTGGCCGCCACGTCTCAGGGAGACCTGGGCCGCGCCCCTCACCTCCGGGCCTCAGAAGCGTGGACGGAGGGAAGGCGCCACGGGTGGGGAGGGGGCGGGGGGGGGTGGCTGTCAGTGTATATATTTTTCAGACAGCGAATGCCACTAAAATGGCTGCTGCCTCCCTGTTTCCTTAGAAACCCTAGTCTTCCTCAGCTGTTGTCAAAACTTGCTGGCGGTTTTTGCTCACCTTTCCCGTTTCCCCTTTAAAAAGGAATGAAGAGGAGGGTTACCATGGCTTGGGGTGAGAACACCCACACTGGTCACCGAGTGTGGGATCCAGGGGAGAGTTTCTCCTGAGGGGTGAGGAAGGGGTGGAATGGAATGGGGAGGCAGTGCAGGCATGGTTGGAAGCAGGGAGGGGAAGCCAGTGGGCTAGAATGGTGATCCGTGGTGACTGAGGGAATGATAAGCCGAAATCTGGCCTTGAACCCAGGAGCTGCTTGGGCTTCCATCACCTGCATCATGAAAAGAAACAATTAAGAATGGGGAGTAGTGGAGCCACGAGCAGAACTGAGGTTTGGGGGTCGGGGGCGGGGGGAGGGTCAAGATCCCAAGGCACTCACCTGAACTTGGATGGTTGGCCCCACATGTCACTTGGGCCTGTCTCTGGTAGGTGTGCACAACAAATGTTATGCCTAGAAGTTGTTTGGTTACATTCTGCCAAAAATCAAATTAAGCTCTAACAGTTATTTAGGAATTTGGGGACAAGTTAAATCTTTTGGACTACTGCCAAACACTGTTTATATTTATGGTGTGATTTAGGGATAGATAATGGGGAAAGAGATAGCACTGCTAACCTCACTTTGGTTTTTTTCTCTCCTGCCCTGCCCTCACTCCCCTGCTCAGAGGAGGTTCAAGGAGACTGGAGAATGAAACATTCTGGAATGCTTTTATCCTAATAAAACTCCTCCAAAGAATTTGCCGTTTTTTCCTCTGCTCAATAGCCAGGATCTGGTTTCAGACCTGCCAGCGTATTCCCTCAGCAACACCTCCCTGCTCAGTGCTTGTCCCCAGATGACCTCCATCCTGTTCATTTCTATGATGTTTTAGGTAAGTAACATTTAAAATGTTATACTATACAGAGAGTACCAAACGTATTTCTGTTGTTGCTTTTTTAATGATAGAGGTATGAAGGAAGAAATGGGTCTCCTCTATTTATTAAGATTCATTTATAAGGAGCTCTGGAGAACATTTCAAGGTTACCAAATGCTTTCTCAAAATGCCTTCACTCAGAGAATACGTGTAGGTAAGGAACTAGAGGAAAACATGACTTCATATGACGTGTCATTACCAGAGGCTCTGAGTGGACATGGGTTTTGACCATAATGCTGTAATAGTCACCATTTATTGAACATCCACCGAGTGTTAGATGCTATGCTGAGTTCTCTACAAGTGTTATCTCATTTAATCTTCAGAACATTCTATGAAGCCAAGCCAGAAGGACAGCTGCCCAGGGCACTATTCCACAAAAAGGGACAAATATCTTTGAAAATGTAATGAAACAGAGAAAATTATATTTATCAGTACTTTCAGGGAGAGTGTTGATTGGGTCGCAAGGAAGACACTGATGAGCTACTTGGAGTGGAAGTGAGAGCCCAAGTAGTCTAATGTGTATTCTAGGGAGCATAGGTCTAATGAACCTCAAGGGCTCTGTTTTGCTCTATGGGGAATCTGCCTTTCCTTGAAATAGAAGTTGAAGAATTATTTAAAGAATATCCTTTCAAAGGAACAGCAGTGGATCATTAGCTTATCCAGAGCCCTCACATGTTCCCATTTAGCCCTGGTGTTAGGTACCAGTAACTCCAGTATACTCATTAGCACAAGGACACTAAGCCTCAGGAAAGATTGATAATTTGCTCTCAAGAGCCCAGCTGCTGGACTGGGGGTTCCTGAATCAGATTTGGGGGTTCCCAAAGCGCTTGCACTTCAGAGATGGAGTCACTGGTTTGGTCAAAAGAATGAGAGTAGAAGGCAAGTCAAAAATGACTGCCCAGGTGATCAGAACAAAATGGTTATAATTTTTTTAATGTAAAAATAGGGAAACGTGAGGAAGAAGGATAGAAGAAACCCTTGAAATGTCAGGAATAAGCCCACTGTTCTACGAATTACTCTTGTGGTCTAAAAGGGATTTGATTGCTGGTCAAGAACTATAGAAGTAAAGGAGCTGTTGCATGATTATCCTATTAAGAAGAGGAAGAAAATAAGGGATTTTCTTTGGTTTTGATGGGAAAGGCAAAGAACCAGAGAATATTTATTCTTTTTCTTTCTTTCAAAGAATGTAAATCAAGCCAGACTAAAAAAGACCACATACTGTGTGATTCCATTTAGGTAAAAATGTCCAGAAAAGGCAAGTCTATAGAGACAGAAAGTAGATTAGGGATTGCCTAGGTCTGGAGGGTGGGAATGGGGAGTGACTGCAAATGGGCCCAAGAAATCTTTTTTGGAACGTTGGAAATGTGCTAAAATGACTCGCAGTGATGGATGAACAACTCTGTAAATTTAAGAAACAATTATTGAATAGTATATTTAAAATGAGTGAATGCTGTGATATCCACATTATATCTAAAATAAAAATGAAAAAGTAAATAATAATAAAAATAATAAACCTGTCTTGGAGAAATAAAAAGAACATGTGTTGATCTTTTAGAGGAAAATAAAGAAAACTATAGGAGAAAAAGTATAAGTTACCCATAATTCTACCACCTAGAGATAATAATTTATCTCTAATACTTTAGCGCATTTTATTCTAAATTTTCTATTTTGAAAAGATACTATATATATGTATGTATATATATATACACACCCATAAAAACATGCATATAACTAGCTACTTACATTAAATTATGTATACAGTTGATCCTTGAACCATGCCGGGGTTAGGGGCGCAGACATACACACCACACCCACCTCTACCCTCCCAACCCTGCCTCCGCAAAACCCCCACCTCCGTGCAGTCAAATCTGCATATAATTTTTGACTGCCCAAAAACTTTACTACTAATAACCTACTGTTGACCAGAAGCCTTATCAATAGCAGTCAGCTCACTTGCTTTGTATATATTATATGTATTGTGCACTATATTCTTACAACAAAGTAAGCTAGAGGAAAGAAAAAGTTATTAAGAAGATCATAAGGAATGGGCACCTGTGTGGCACAGTTGGTTGGGCATCCGACTCTTGGTTTCAGCTGGGGTCGTGATCTTGGTGGTCATGAGATCAGCCCTGCCTTGGGCTCTGCCTCAGTGCTCAGTGTGGTATTTGCTTAAGAACCTCTCTCCCTTGCCCTCTGCCCCCCCCCCACTCATGAATGCATGCGCATTCTCTCTGTCAAATAAATAAATAAATCTTAAAAAAAAAAAGATCATAAGAGGAAGTACATTTACTGTACTGTCCGGATTTATAAAAATAAATCCACATATAAGTGGACCCCGTGCATTTCAAACTCATGTTGTTCAAGGGTCAACTGTAGATAGATAGATAGATAAATAGATAGATAGATAGATAGACATGCGTTCATACAAATTTGAAAGCATTAATATTTTACAGGCTACTTTTTCTACTTGGAAGGGAAAAGTGCTGTACATGTTTAAAAATATCCTCCTTAAAAAATGTAATAACGACAAAATATAATTTATTTAAAGTATCTTCCTTTGAGGCCTGTTTTTTCATTGGCAAAAAATATTTGTTTAATCTTCTTCCTTTAGTTTAGTGAATTCTTTTTCTATGAGAAAGCTGAGATCTTCACTGAAGATCTCCAGTGAGATGAGAATAAGTTACAAGACCCAAGTTCGATAATGCCAGTTATTACTAGTTGTAGAACTTTGAGTGAGTTACTTAATGTCCAAGTTCCATTTTGTTCATCTGAGCAGAGGTCCAAAGTTAGGAATTTGAGAGACAGTCGAGATTAAGTTGCAGCTCCATTCTCTACTGTTTGACCTTACATGAATTACTTAATCTAAGACCCTGTTTCAATGTCTGTAAAGTGGAGACATTAATGGTATTGTACATGAATATAATGATTACAGGATTTAGCATAAGTTCCAGGCACATAATGCATCCTCTATAACTCTTAACTATTGGTGTGATTATTAATTTCTGTACAATGCAGATAAATAGCATCTGCCCTCTGCATTTGATGGGAACCTGGTGACAATCAGTTGAGATCTGTTATACTAAAGGGCCTTGGCATCTGTTAATTATGAATTTTGACTGTGTAGGATATAAAGGATGGGTCTGCCTCCACGATAAACACTAAAGTTTCCTGAGGACTATTTTAGACATGGTCTCGCAATCTTTTCTCCATTCACTCTATGTCTACCTACCTCTATAGTTCTTCAAATGAGAACAATATATACCCACTGAGTAGTTACTGTAATATGTAGACCAACAGCACAGTGATAGAAGCCAGATAGGGCTTCCCATTTTCCTATCCCTGGGAATTCTATCATAGGTTAGGCATTCATTAGGCATCCCCATATTCGTGTATAGGGAGAATCTGATTCAGGCTGTTGTAGCTACCTCACTGGAGGGTGGGTTATTAAAACACATCCATCACTCCTGCTGATGATATAACCAATTTATTGAAGAAGCAGTACTTCTGGGTGAAATTGTAACAGCCGCTTTACTCATTATAAGAAAAAAAATGTTGTAGCCATATCGGGTGATGGATGTTAACTAAACTTATTGTGGTGATCACGTCACAAATATTGAATTATCGTGTTGTACATCTGAAACTAATATTATATGTCAAATACACCTCAACTTAAAAACTAAATAAATAAAAGCAATTCTAATGTTTTCTCTCTCTGCTTTAAACTTGCTCAGTAGAGTAATTCTATCCCTGGCACTGGATATAGCTTTTTTGGTCACTTATAGATAATAGAAAGTACTACAGTTTTTCTATTAGAATGTCCAAACCAGTATATTACCAAAGACTTCAATCTTTATTCAAAGAGAATTCCCTCTTCCTCCCCCATCTAGAGCTGGTTGCAGACTTTTTTCCAGCCTTTAGGAAAGAGGATATGGACAGCTTCTTTTTTCCTTGCTCATTGTGTCCCTACTTAAAACCTGCTAGGTTTTACCCTTCCAGAATCAAAGGAGTAGTGAAGGAAGGAGAGAAAATGAGGGCAAGAAAGTTCTTCCTTGGCTGCGACAGTTGGCATCACATTTTCCAGGCCTGGCAAGTGTATCAAGCCAGCTCTGTCTCCTGGGTGTTTTCACGTATTCTTGGGCAGCCTTTCTGCTGGGCCTTCAACATAGGCAAGTGCCACTCTTTTGCACACCTGCTCCCCATCCAGACCTGGCTTTCCTGAGGTCCCCTCCAAACTGCCTCCTTCTGTAGGAGTCCCAATTTACCCTCCACCCACACCCCAGTTGTCTTCTCGAGCAGGACTTATAGGGGCTGCAGGATGTTTCTCTCCTGTGTGTCTCCCATCTGGTCCATAGAAACACTCTGACAGTACAGACCAGTCCTAACAACAGCACTTATCCCCATTGCCAAGAAGTTTACAGATCCTTTCCCCTGATCTGTAGATTCCAGGGCTGGAGTCAGACATAAATCCCCCATGGCCTTGACTTTAGGGAACTGTTCTCAGAGTGGCCCATTGAAGCCCTCCCTTTCCCCACCCTTGGTGGTAGGAGTCATAGCACAGCTCTCACCAAGAAAATATTCCCTGTGAAATCCTCCTCAGTTTCCATTTCCTAGACACTTTTATTCCCTCCTGCGACGAGAAGTTGTAGACTCATGAAACTGATCTTTGGTATTTTGATTGAAAGCCTGCATCTTGGCACCTCCCTCTGGAATTTCATATCTATCCTATTTTGGTGCCCCAGATGAAACTTGAATTTAGCATCTGTGACAGGCTAGTGAAAATTGAATCAAGCCAACTTCTTTTCCATACCTGCAACATTAATGCCTACTCAACCAACACAATTGCCTTTTCCAGGTAAGGCTATTCACCTGGGAGTTGTAAGGAATACCACAGGAATGCCACATTCATTAGGAAAGTGTAGCTCACATGGTCTCTTGAGCTTTCTAAAAACGAAATGCATAATTAAAAATAACTGATTAGGAGAGGCCCAATTTGTGGGTTATAATAAACAAAATTTGTGTTCTTCGTTTAAAACTTTGAAGATTTGTCAATTTGGAGGAGTTTATTGGAATTAAAATCTTAAAACAACAGTAAGCAGAGATAGGAAAGTGGCTAACATTTTGGTTATGATAACATAAAAATTTTATCTATAAGGCAAAGTCATAAGTGACCCATATTTAGAAGCTCAGTATTAGGCTTCTTTGTGAGTTTTAGAAGCAGAATTGTTTGTTTTTGGTATTTGTATCATTATGGTATATAGGAGCCAATTAGCGAGGAATTAGCTATGTAGTTTTAATTGCACTTTAGATGTATCCAGTTTGGGGACACTGGAATTAAATTAAACAACAAAATAGGCTTGGGGATTATCTAGTGACTGCCTTCCAATTTCCAGATTCATAATGAACTAATGTAAAATTTTAAATTGTCAGTTTTTATATTCCCTAAAAAGAGTCTATGTGCAGTAATAGTCTTCTGTTTCACAGAAAGGTAAGTTAAAGTATACAGTCAAGAGACATAGTTAAAATGCACCTTCTCGAAAAAAATATTGAGAGTTAAAATTTATTTTATTTATTTATTTATTTATTTGGAAGCAAGTCCTAAAAGAGAAGAAAAGTCTTTTGCTCCAATAGTAAATTATATTCTTGAGAAGCATACTGACCTCTATAAAGAAAACTGGTAGCTATTTGTATCAGTTCATTTGCTGTATGAACTCCCTGCTTACGGAGAATTGGCTGTGAAAGAGCTTGAATGCTCCACCTGGCCATGTTTTCAGAAGGGACAGTTCCTCTGAAACCAAGAACTGTGAAAATCATTGGTAGGCGAATCACTCTGCTCTAACTAGGCGTAGGGACTAACCAGGTTCAGCACTCTGCCAGAGCCAAAGCTTTCCTTACCTGAACGAATGCCGCCTATGTGGGGAAGTGTTCTGTATGCCACTTCTTCAGGTTGACTTGGTAAAGTGGCAGTAATGAGCTTGGGTAAATAGTGTAGGGTGAGGAAAGTGTTACCATGTGACAGCATTAGTCTTAGGTCTGTTTTCTAGTGGAGTATATCTATTTTGGTGAAATAACAAGCTGCCGTTGCTTTTTGATATTATGTGAGAGAAGCATAGTATATTATCCAACTCAGAAAATCTCTGCCTTTATTATACACATTTTTCACATTAATAAAGAAAATTACCATGAAAACAATTTCAAGTGAATTGCAGCCACCTAACATTTGTGACAGTCTCCTCATCTGTAATCCAATATGGGCTCCAGTGTATTTCAAAAAGTAGATTATATAGTGGATTCTGTAGAGAACATAAGCACAGAAAAGAGAGTTTGTGACTAAAAGTCTTATTGATTATATTAAACCATGAGCATGCAGAACTTGAAGGAAGTAAAACAGAGAGTTGTTATTTAAAGTAAGACATAAAATTTTGACTTGGCAGTAAAATAATAATGAGTTGAGCTCTTTTGCTTAGGTGCACCAATTTTCACATAAAAAATATCGTAGTGCCACACTACTAAAAAAAAAGATACATTGGGCGCCTGGGTGGCTCAGTTGGTTAAGCGACTGCCTTCGGCTCAGGTCATGATCCTGGAGTCCCGGGATCGAGTCCCGCATCGGGCTCCCTGCTCGGCAGGGAGTCTGCTTCTCCCTCTGACCCTCCTCCCTCTCATGCTCTCTGTATCTCATTCTCTCTGTCTCAAATAAATAAATAAAATCTTTAAAAAAAAAAAAAAGATACATTTACTGGCATTTCTGGATTAGAAGTACTAGTTCGATTCTAGAGGCAGAAAATAACTCAGGAGGCTGAGGAAGAGGTCAGGAAACAAAGACAAGACTCTTTGCCTGCTGTGACTCTGCAGGGTAAGGGGGACCACACCCTTTCAGCTCTCGGAGTTCACAAGAGGGAGATTCCAACTCGATCAGCTCTTTCCTCTGCCTGATGGCCCAGAGGCTTCACAGCCCTGATTCTGGCAGCTCCTCACCAACTCTGGGAGCTGCCCAATTTAAACCCTGGAAATGGAGCCTTCCCTTCAGGTGAACCTAGGCCTGGACCTGTTTATGATAGGCATGTCTGTGCCTCAGATAACCCCACTGCCACCTACTCAGTTACCTCCCAATAGACTGTAGAGATGGGACACTTTTTATTTCTTTACACCATTAATTCATCCAGTCATTCAAGTCAGTAAATATTCATGGAGCTCCTACAAATGTGCCAGGCACTATGCTAGGCACTGAGGGAGGAGCAGAGAACAGCTAAATGCCCGACATGCATGGAATATTGTAGTGGGTAAAATAAGGTATAGGCAAATAAACACATAAATATATGTCCAGTGGGGACACTCTGCAAGGGACAATTAAGCAGAATCAGGGAATACAGAGATGGAGAAGGGACTTCTATTTGATATAAAGCAGTCAGTAATGACCTCCCTGGTAATGTAACATCTAAGCAGAGCATAGGGCCCTTCGACACACCACCTGTCTCATCCTCAGCCACTTGCTCCTCCTTGGCTTCATAGCAGCTAGCAACTCCATGCAGACCCCTGTGGTTTCCCTGCCTGAGGATCACCAGCCACAGGTCTAGAATATCTGACTCCTCTCCCCATTCCTCTCCAAACTCAGCTGAAATGCCAAACCACAGGGCCTTGCCTCCTGAGCAACTGCCAACGGGGCTAAAGGATGAAATACAGAAATGCAGAGGATTTAGTTCCCCCTGAATGAACTTTGACAGAGGGAGACAGGAGATTGGAGGATACTGGGCAGATAAACTTCCTCTCCCTTTTTTTCTCTGATGGACTGTTCCAGTATATGATTTCTCCACCCAGCGTGTCTGAAGTCAAACTGTGTGACCAAGCCTATATGCTTAGTGAGTGTTAGAGTTTAGATTGTGTTCCCCAAAAGGTATGTAAGTCTCAACCCCAGTACCTTATTTGGAAAGAGGATCTTTGCAGATGTAATCAAGTTAAGATGAGATCATCGGGGTGGGCCCTAACCTAATACAGCTGATGTCCTTATAAGAAGAAAAGACAGGACATAGAGTGAGAAGACAGCCATGTGATGATCGAGACAGAGGTTGGAATGATGCATCTACCAGGCAAGGAACACCAAGGATTGCCAGCAAACACCAGAAGCTAGAAGAGGCAAGGAAAGATCTCCCCTACAGTTTTCAGAGGGCATGTGGCCCTGCAAACATCTTGATTTTGGATTTCTAGCCTCCAGAACTGCAAGACAATAAATTTCTATTGTTTTAGGTGACCACGATCATGGTACTGTGTTACAGTAGCCCTAGGAAACAAATACACTGAGTGGCCAGCTGTGTTGGGTTTACCTCCCAAATAAAGCACTAACAGTCCATGCTCGAAGCTCTGTTTTCTAGAGAACTGTGACAAAGACCTGAATAAAGTGAAGGATGATATTTGAGGACAGAGATTACAGACAGAGGGAAGACAATCCGAAGGTGGCAGCATGCTTGATGTGTTAGAGGACCAGGAAGAAAACTAGTGTGTTTGGAGAATGATTAAGGGGAAGAGTGCCAAGAGATGAAGTCAAAGAGGGAGCCAAAGATACTATCCCTAGGGCCTTATGGACCACAGAAAGCACTTTGAATTTTTTTTAACAAGGTATTAGTGAGATGTAATTTACATATAGTAGTAAAATGAACAAATCCTATGGGTATGGTTTTGTGAAATTTTTTACACATTGCTCTGGTTTGAATATGTCCCCCCAAATAATGTGTTAAAACCTAACCCCCAAGGTGATGGTATTGAGAGTGGGACCTTTGGGAGGTAATTAAGTCATAAGGGCAGGTTTATTATAAAAGAGACACAAAAGAGCTCCCTTGCCTCCTGCCATGTGAAGGCAAAGGAAGTATGCCATTTGGAAGAGGGCCATCACCATGTTGGCTCCCTGATCTCAGACTTCTAGCCTCCAGAACTGTGAGAAATAAATTTTCTTTGTTTATAATCTACCCAGTCTCTGATATTTTGTTATAGCAACCCGAATGGGCTAAGACATATATGTATAGCCCAGTGTGACCACCATCCAGATCAAAATATGGAACATTTCTATCACCCCCAAGACTTCTCTCCTATCTTCCAGCCAATACAACTTAACCAATCCTGGGGTAAACACTACTCTCACTTTTACCACTACAGATTGGTTTTACCTGATTTTGAAGATCATGTAAATGGAATCATACAGGATAGACTGCTTTTGCTCAAAATGATGCTTTTGAGATTCATCCAAGTTGCTGCATAGATGCTTCACCTGTTTTTATTGCTGCATAGTATTCCATTGCCTGGATCACAATTTGTTTACCTTTTCTTCTGGTTATTTGCAGTTTAAGCATATAATGAATGAAGCTGCTAAGAACATTTATGTACTCTTCTCTTTTTTGGATACATGTGATGATTTCTTTTGATGTAAACCTACAAATGTACTTTCTGGCTCTAGGGGTAGGTTTATGTTAATTTTGTTAGTTTTTCAAAGTGGTTGCACCATTTTATACTCCTGCCAGCAATGTATGAGAGTCCTGGTTACTTTATATCCTCATCAACACTTGGAATTGTCAAGCTGTTTAATTTTAGCCTTTCTGGTGTTTGTGTAGTGGTATTTCATTATGGGTTTTTTTTTTTTTTAAGATTTTATTCACTTGAGAGAGAGAATGAGAGAGAGAGAGAGAGAGAGAACATGAGAGGGGCGAGGGTCAGAGGGAGAAGCAGACTCCCTGCCAAGCAGGGAGCCCGACGCGGGACCCGATCCCGGGACTCCAGGACCATGACCTGAGCTGAAGGCAGTCACCCAACCAACTGAGCCACGCAGGCGCCCTCATTATGGGTTTTAATATGCATTTTCCTGATGACTAATGATGAGCTCATTTTCACATGTTCATTAATCACTTAGACATATTTTATGAAGTGCTTATTCAAGTCTTTTGTTCATATTTCATGTTTTTGTTAAAGCCACATCCCATTTCCAAAATCTGTATTAGTTAATCTATTGCCATGTGACAAATTATACATTGACAGCTAAAAGCAACAAACCTTTATTATCTCACAAAATCTTGGGGGATCAGGAACCTGAGAGCAGCATGGTTGGGTTCTGGCTCAGAGACTCGGATTGCAGTTGAGCTGTTGGCCAGGGTTTTAGTCATACAAGGCTCAACTGGGGCCAGAGACTGCATGTCTAAGCTCACTCACATGTGCTTCATTGTGAGGAAATGTATGATTTCTATTAGGCTGGTGAAATGTTGAAAAGATTAAAGACCTTCTACCACTCTCACTGACCTCTTGGTGTCCTGGATCTCAGATTGAAAGAACTCATCTAAAGGAATAGATGGTGGCAAAGAGAGACCCAAGGTCCCTCAACTAGTGGACAAGGACAGGGCAAGGAAGAGATGTTAGAAACCTAAAAATATTCAGCCCCAAAGAAATCTAACTGTTTGAAATGGCTCACTTTCATTAAGCTCCCACTATCTCACTAGGAATTTGAAAGAATAAATCATGGCAGAGTGTTTTTAGTCTTCCATAAATGGTCATTTGATCCAGCAACCTCATCTGTGGAAATCTACGCCAAGATTAGAATCCACTAATTGGAAAAATCTACTCTTTGAAGGTTACTTATTAGAAACCTAAATTGTAGAATTGTTTAAATACATATTTCCTCAAAAGAATACCAGGAAATTATTGAAAGTGGTTATTGTGAGTGCTTAACATATAATATTATAGGAAATGCTTAGGGCATATATTAGGTGGAAAACTAGATGAAAATGAACTAGATGATCCAATGAAAATTATTGCAATGTGATGTCATTTATGTATGCACATAGGAAAAAATTGGGAAGGAAGAAAAAAGTATAATATCTGTATTAGAAATGATAGGGTAATGGGTAGATTCTCTCCCTACTTCCCAAATTTCCTATGTATTTTTATAACTTAAAACATCTAAAATTACCAATTGCCATCAGACATGAAATTTGATAAAAATAGAAGTTAAATATAAATTGTCTAAATTTTTTACTAGTTCATTTATTTTCCTCAGCTTTTTAGTTTGAAAAGTTGTAAAAGTAGAACAATAAATGCTTCCATATCTTTAACCTAGATTCACCAGCTATTACCACATTTGTTTCATTTCTCCATGTATAATACACACACATATTTTTTTTCTGAACTTTTGAAAGTAAGTGACAGGCATTTTGAAACCATGGTCTTAAATACTACAGCATATATCTTCTAAGAAAAAGGACATTCTTCTATCTTCTTCTACAATTATCACACTCAAGAAACTTAACATTGATACAACTGTATTATCTAATATAAGGTTTATGTTTAAATTTCTCCAACAGACCAAAAAAACTCGTTTATGTCTTTGTTCTGCTTTATCCGAGATTCAAAGATCACATGTTGCATTTAGCTGTTATACCTTTTTAGTCTCTTTTGATCTAAAACAACCTCTTTTTTTATTTTTATTTTTTGTAAAAGATTTTATTTATTTATTTGACAGAGAGAGACACAGCGAGAGAGGGAACACAAGCAGGGGGAGTGGGAGAGGGAGAAGCAGGCTTCCTGCTGATCAGGGAGCCTGATGCAATGTGGGACTTGATCCCAGGACCCTGGGATCATGACCTGAGCCAAAGGCAGACGCTTAATGACTGAGCCACCCAGGCGCCCCCTAAAGCAACCTCTTAACAGTGTTTGTTTTTTTTTTTTTCCAATTCCTTCATGACACTGACATTTTAAAAAGACTCTGGGCCAGTTATTTTGCAGAATATCCTTCAATTTAGATGTGTCTGGCTGTTTCCTCATGATTAGAAATTACCTGAATTTCTTGGCTAACATCAATCTTATTTTGTGTTGAAAGATATTACTCTTTCCCATGTTGCCAATATTTTCATATCTTATGAAAATGGAAGATATTTAATGTGTTTTTTTAACAGATTAAGCTAATATTTTTGGGAGGTGCAGTATTAGTTGGACTCAGATACACATTTCTGAAATTTATCATTTTGTCATCTAGAAAATAGTAACTAAGAACATACAGCTTAAGAAATCCAAGCACTTGAGAGCCCCTGTAAGTAATTTCTAATTCCCACAGCAGAAATTAGGAATCTGTCTGCTTTTTAACCACTTACAACCTGACTAAGGAATGTTTCCTATTCTTTGTTTCCTTGTATTTTAGGCCAGTCTATAAGCCAGACCGGGAGTCGCTTGGTCATAGAATTAAAGATACTGGGTTGCAATTCTAGAAAATAAAACCATTTACTGAGGCACTACTCAGCTGGGGGCAGTCTGTGTGCCTTCAAAATTGTCTTACTAGAAATTTTGAGTTCTGAAAATACCTGATTTTTGAACTAAACAAGCAGAATCTAGGCAGAGGGAAGTCTAAATTTCATGTATAACTTTGCCTGTCAAGGCTGCCAATAAATCGCACAATTCACATAAGTAAAAGCTATGGCAACGATGTTGCCTGAATGGTAAGTGCCTCTTACTTGAGACTTAAAAATCTGGGTTATATTTCTAGGAACAGCCTACTGAATGCATCCATGGACATTGGCTTAACCCCAGTGATGATGAAGTTTTTTAACCCAGGCCATCACTCTTACCTCACTTGCCCATGACAGCTATTGCCACTTAATCACAGTGTTATTCTCTATTAGCCTGGACACTGCCTCAGAAAATTTTCCAACACAGCATTATAGGCAACCACTGATAATAATTTGGAGTCAATATATCACTTAAGATTTTTATAACACTGAATAGAAATAAGAGTATTTTTCTAAATCTCATCTAGGTTTTAGCTTTCACCTTCACCTGCACATAAATGGTAAGGACCTAGAACAATGCTTCTTATGAATGACCTATAGATAACTGGTAGACCTGGTTAAAAAAAAAACACCTCATAATCAGAGCATGTTGACCAGGTAATTGGACAAGGGGTGGAAAGGAGGATCTGTTAGGGTTAGCTATTTGCTGTGATAAATTGACCTCAATCTATATAATAGCTGAAACAAAATAGAAGTTCATTTCTTGCTTATGAAATAACCCAGTTGGTTCCAGATTGTGGGAATGGAAGGATGTGAGCTCCATTCTACACAGTCATTAGGGATCTAGGCTGATGGAGCCTCTGCCATCTAAAACACCTGACTTCCCAGATCACTGTGGGCATTTGCATCTAGCTGGTATAGGGGAAAGAGCATGGAGGAGCTTTGATTAGTCAAGCCTGAAAGTGGCTTACAGCAATTATGCAATGTTCTATTTTCTAAAACATAGTTACATGGCTGTACTTAACTAAGTTGGATAGGACAGTAGCTCACGACAGGGCAAATTCTTTCCAATGGCACTGTACTATAGAAGAGAGCATAAATATTTGGTGGTCAGCTAGCCATCTCTGCCCACAAAGGGGAACTTTTCCTTGAAACTCCGTGGCTTTTTATAGGACAGGGGAATGGTGATAGCACTAGAGTACACCCAGTAGTATGCCAGGCATAATTTTTGTCTGAGCCTTTTCATATTCCCAGCCCATATGGCTCAGCCAAATATGAAGATGAAAACCTATGTGAATATAGTGACTTTATTCATAACTACCAAAAGCTGGAAACAGCCCATTGTCTTTCAATTTGTGAATGGATAAACAAAATGTAGCATATTCATACAATGGAATGTATGCTCAGCAGTAAAAGAAAAAAACTGATATACCCAGAAAATTGGATAAATATCAAATGCATTGTGCTAAGTAAAAGGAGAAAAGCTAGAAGCGCTGTATACTGTATGATTCCATTTATAGGACATTCTGGAAAAGACCAAAGTATAAAGACAGAAAACAAATCAGAGGGTGTTAGGGCTGGGGGTATGTGGAGGTTTTGACTACAAAAGAAATTGTTTGAGTGATAGACTCATTCTATATCTCAAATGTAGGTGTAGTTGTACAACTTTAGGCTTTAATCCAAATTCATAGAACTGTACACTAAAAAACATCAAACTGTTAAACTAAAAAACAATAAGCAACTGCATAAAAAGATACAATAAATGAGACAGGGACTCTGTTTTAAAATTTTTTTTCAATCCTCTAGTATACTCTCTTGAAAAAATACCAGGTGTTGCTGGCTCAATGTTACCCATAAGTGTGCAACCCAGCCAGACAGCAGCCATCTCAAGACCCTACTCGAGCTTGAAGATCCACTTCCAAACTCACTCACAGGGGCACAGTATTAGTTCAGCAATGCACGGGCCCCTCGCAACAGAGCTTCCCCTAGATTGAGTGATGAGAGAGAGCTCGAGCAGTGTCTTTTATAACATAGTCTCAGAAATAACATACCATCATTTTTGCCATATTCTATTGACCAAGCCTGGTACAAGGTAGGAAGGAACTCCACAAGTTGTGAATATCAGGAGGTAGGTATTATTGATGCCATCTTGGAGGCTGGCTATCATAGCCAGCCTTTTATATATAAATACAAGTATGCTAACCCATATTCAGGTTGTAATTTTATTGAATTGTAACAGATTATTTCATAGAACTTAGAGGAACAGAAAACATTGATAAAGTGTTGTTCCAACTAAGGAGAAACTTGTCCTTAGCAACACGAAAAAATCAGTTTAGTTATCTAGACTCAGAATCAGAGTTTATTCGATGTCTTTTTACCTCTGTATTTTAGATTTATTCAGCTGCTGAATGTGAATAAAGACCCATTTAACATTATCACAGGTATAAGTAAATCTGAAAAACACACTCTTTGAACTCATCCATATATATATTAATTCTAGGAATAAGAAAATAGTTTATTAAATTAGAAGATTAGGCCAACCTAATCAGATAGTTTAATAATAAGTGTATATTTTAGCCACACATGCAGAAATAGTGTAGACTGACAAAAATGAAGGTGAATGTGTAGGCCAAGTAGACATTTTAAAAAATCAAAGCCCTATTTCCAACATAGTTCCACCGTCTTTTATCAATGAGCATGCAATCTACACAACTACATTTCTTAAATCTCAAGGACAGGTTTTCAATTTTATTCATTTTTTCTACAGAATTGACTTCTTTCAAAAAAAAATTATAAATGCTTTATAAATTTGTGGCAATTTTAAAATAGAGGCTAAAATCATTGAAGTATAATGAAATGTCTTCTAGCACCTTAACAATTATTAATCACAATTATGATACTCTAGATTGTAATATATACATTTATTAAATGCTTTAGAAAAATAGCATGATAGTTTTATTTATTTCATCTCTAGATCACTAAAAAGAGCTCATATTTAACCATTGAAGTCCAGTCCTTCAAAGCTTCTTAAAACAGGTACATTTTTGAGCTGATTATGATCTTGTCTGGATGTTTCTGTTACATTCTGGTTTTTTTCCTTCCTTATGGAAATAAACTTTCACTCAAAGATGGAAAGGTATTAAAAGCACGGAATAGTCTTCCACCATGTTTTGTTTGCCCTGTGTCCTACCGTACTTCTTCAGTATCCAGTCCGAAAGGTTGTGGTTCCATGAAGAAGGCTATTGTCACATAACTTTTCAAGCTTTTGTGAAGGTCTTTCACAGAACAGCCCAGCCAGGCTTTGTGTCCCTGGGCTTTCTAAAAAGTTTAGATAAAATACACTGTGGGTCTCAGAGGTCTCTATAGTGCTCTTCAAATTGGGGTTGATATGGCAGCTGTGCGGATTTAAAGAGGACTCATTTTCAGGTCCTCAAATTCCATATCATGCATGCTTAAATCTGATCTGCCTGAAAACACGTGCTTGATCAAGGCGCTGTGCCCAGTCTCTTTCCCAGCTTCTCATTCCCAGTCACTTTTTTTAAAATTTTATTTTATTGTGTTATGTTAGTCACCATACAATACATCATTAGTTTTTGATGGCAGCAATGTCCGCAATAGCCAAACTGTGAAAAGAGCCGAGATGCCCTTCAACAGATGAATGGATACAGAAGATGTGGTCCATATATACAATGGAATATTACTCAGCCATCAGAAAGGATGAATACCCAGCTTTTACATCAACATAGATGGAACTGGGGGAGATTATGCTAAGTGAAGTAAGTCAAGCAGAGAAAGTCAATTATCATATGGTTTCACTTATTCGTGGAACATAAGGAATAGCATGGAGGATATTAGGAGAAGGAAGGGAAAAATTCCCAGTCACTTTTACCCTACTTCATAAAATAAAGGCAAATCCCTCACTCATTTGGAATCCCCAGGGTACAAGTGTCTCCAGCGAAGCCACCTTGATCAAAGTAGTGGTCTGTGTCTCAGCTGCATAATTTTAGGAAAGAGGAGATAAAAATTCACCCAAGTATCTCTGCTGATCAATATTACATTTTCAAGCATTAGAGACATGTATTGCAACTTGGTATTTTATATTTTCTTATACACTCATTAGGACTCATAAAAGAAAATTTGTAATTATTTCATAAAGATAATTAGTTAAGGAAAATCTATATTCATTTTTTACTTGGATGCATTTAATTTCCTGCTTGTTCTCATTGGTCAACCACTTTCTACCAGTTTATTTTATCCTGTGATGTATTTCTCAGATGTAGGTTAGCTTAACAAGAATGGTTTGTGGATTCTATGGTAAACAGTCATTAATACATCTTTTGAAAGCCCTATGTGTAAAAATAGCTAATAACTTATTTTTGCTGTCAATTCCACAGAATCCAGTCACATTCTAGCAATAAGTAATATATATCTTTTGATATATGCACTAATTAAAAAAGGAAAAAGGAGATCCACATCATTAAGAGTTACAATTCTAGTAACATTTCACTTATTATGTTTAATAATTATTAAATTTAACAATGCATTATGTTATATTCAATTGTATCTAATAACTGTGATAACTTAAATCCAGAAGAAAATTTAACACTCAGCTTTATCAATATAGGAAGCATATATTTTAATTTCAACATACACGTATTTTTTGTGCAGAAAAGTATAATGATTAAACTTTATAAACTTTCAAATATAAAGAACAAAATTCTGTGGGTAAAGTAAAATAGAAATTCAAGGAGAAAGGAACAAAGTAAAATTTCCTACTAATGTTAGGAAAGATACTGCTCATGGTTTTTTTTTATATTGAAATAAAATTGACATGTAACATTAGTTTCAGGTGTACAACATAATGCTTTGATATATGTATATATTACAAAATGATCACCACAATAAATCCAGTTAACATCTGTCACTGCACATCATTATAATTTTTTTCTTCTGATGAGCACTTTTAAGATCTACTCTCTTAGCAACTTTTGTACAATATAATCTTATTAATATATAGTTGTCAAGCTGTACATTACATTCCTATGACGTATTTTAAAACTAGAAATTTGTCCCTTTTGACCACTTTCACTCATTTTGCCACTGCCCCTACTCCGCTATCCCCTATCCCCTTCCTCCCGCCCTGGCAACCAACCTGTGTTCTGTATTTGTGAGATCATACAGTATTTGTTTTTCTCTGATTTAGTTTGCTTAGCATAATGCACTCAAGATCCATCCATGTTATCACAAATGACATGTTCATATATTTTTAAAAGTAATACAGTGCATGTAAAATTGCTCTCATATTGTATGCATCAAAGAGTGATGGAATAGGTTTTTGTTAAAATATCAATATTTACAATATGATTACATCCTTTGCTACTATTTAAATTTATGACAAAAAAATTTCAGATGTTAACATAAAAATGTGTGAGAAATCACATCATTTTTCAAAACTAAGGAGTATGCAAAGAAAAAGGGAGGGAAGAAGAAAGAAAAAAGAGAAAGAAAGAGAAGAAAGAAATAAAGGAGGGAAGGAAGAAGGAAGGAATGGAGGGAAGGAAAGAGAGAGAAAATCGCTACTCTAATGAAGTGAAATAAATCAGTGGCTCCAGTATTCTGTTACCAGATCTATTGTAAAATCAGGCATTTCTTTTCATTTCTCCATTTGTCTTCATTTCCCCCAATATAAAATGGGCATGATAATAACTTTCCTTGTGGTCAGAGATGTGAGTGGAATTCTTACAAGAACAAAAAACCTAGGGAATACTAAACCACATTTTATGCTAAGTTACATGTAAGCTACCAACAACAACAAAATATGAGATAGGCAGATGAAGAATTTTAAAATTTCATATTTCTAAATCTTCTATAACCTCTGTCCCTCCTTTTGAGCCAAGAGTTCTTAACAGAATTCTAGATGTTTATAGATACATAGATTGCCTGGACCTCAAGTCCTGTTCTCATTACCAAGTGGTACTAACTACAGTTTCTTCTCTAAGGAAATGAAATATATTATTTTATTTGTGCATTTAACAAAAAGAGTGTTCATCATTTCCTGTGGACCTAGCTTGTGCTGAATCACTAAGCAGAGAAGTGGTATCACCTTATGTGGGAGTGTAAACTGTGGAGAGTGGGGTGTAGGTACAACTGGGGGTAAAAGAGATTAATGCAGTATCTTGGAACTCAGAGTCTGGAAGTGGATCTGGGAGTTCTGGAAAGAAACTGAAAGGTTACACATTCTTAATCTCAGTCACAACAGATATCTTTAAGTAGCTCTTAATATTACACATTTCTGGGAGTACTTGTCCAAGCTGTGAGGACAATTACAGAGAATGAATGAGAGAAGAAAATGTCAGTCGAAATTTGGCATAAGTCAAAGGTTCAGTCTAGGCTTAAAGGTGATTATCTCTGAGCTTACCTTTACAACACAGGAAAAATTTTTAGTTATGCAGTAGAAGTAAAAGTAAAAATAGTTGAATGAAATAACTTTCAACATCTCTTCCAACAATAGGCTTTATCAGAAGGTTACACTCCAAGCCCAGAATTAAATTAAGAGAATTTAGTTATGTAATTGTGATTTTTTAATGGCGTCAGTCTTCTCCACAATTTGGATATAACAACTAATCCAACAAAGGATTAGAATATCCTTGCTTCTGATGGGAAAGCTTTGCATCCCTCAAGGGTGGCAGTGAAGGATAGGGCAGGGAAGAATAAAAGGTTGAGAACCACCTGCACAGTGTAGTTTGAGTTTTTGGACAACGTCACTAATTTTTGGCACCTCCAGCAGAGGGCAGGCAGGTATAGGGAAAAGAGAGGAAACACGTTCTCAATTTCATTTACAGGCAGTCCTTACTTTGCACAATAGTGAGGCACCATAAAGATGGCCATGCAAGCTGGAACTGCAAAGCAATCTTTTTTTTTTTTTCCATTTAGCTTGTTTTAATGTTTCTTCACAAATGGTGAAAAATACTGAAGTAGAGATAAGGAGTAATAATAACATTATAAATATGGAATTATAAATCTAAAACATTTTCTGGCTCAAAAAATAAATCTGGTAGTCAATGCACCTCTGCAGGTCTCTGCGTCTCTAAGTTCCTGACAGTGCTCGCCTTTATCCATTTTTCCAGGTCCTCCATGTCCACCTCTTCTTCCTCCCAACTGTTCCATCAAAGGTCCAGGAGGTCTACTAAGGCCACCTCATCTTCCTCCACCAAAGCCACCTTGGTCCATGCCCCAGCCACCATGGAAGCCAGCTCTGTCTCTACCAGGACCCCCGTGGCCCACAGGCCACCTCTTCCTCCCCACGTGGCACCAGGGCCGCCTCTGCCACAGTCACCCCGTGGGGGGGTGGAAAGGATGGTGGAAGGAAGCCTTCAGGCTTCAGGGCCTTACACCTGTTGCATTCTGCTTTCCAGGCAAAGTTCTGGTTTCTACACTCTGGACTGGGGCACTGCCAGTCTCCAGCTAGACATTTCCTCCTTCTCCAGATGGGTTCTCTCAGGAACCCAAGGGCCCTCTTGCAGGAAAGCCAGCTCTGTCTTCTCCACAGCCTCCCATGTGACTATGGGGCCCCCAGAACCTCCTGGGCCCCCTGGACCTCCACAAAGTGGTGGTGGCATCCCTCTGCCCTCACAGGGAGGCATACCACCCTGCATGCCATTCATCAGAGGCTTCTTCCGAGCAAGAGAAACCTTAAATTTGCTCCCTTGAAAATCTTTCCCATCAAACCACTCCATGGCAGCCTTGGCAGTTGGTGGGTCTTCGTAGGACACCATAGCATCACCTTTGGGCTTTCCTGTTTTCTTGTGCAAGTAGATATGGATCATGGGTTGTCCGGTTCTCTTGTTCATCTTAACAACTCCACACTGCTTAAAGAAGTCTGCCAGATCATCAGGTCACATTGTCATTTAAGCCTTGCACATAAATTGCACTATTGTCAGAGTCTTCATTTCGATCTACCGGTGGGCCTAGATCAAGATCTGGTCCTTCATCCATGGGTCCACCAGGCTTATTGAAGCTACCTCACTCTCCAGCACCGATTCCACTGCATCCTTTTCCCTGTTCACCTCTGCTCATGCCTCCACCGATCAAATCCCCCTCTTCCCCTGCCCCACATTATCAGGGCCACTGATGCTCCCGTTCTCTCCTGGTCTGGAAAATCCTCCAGAGTCCTGCCCATAAATATCCATGCTACTTGGGGTAGTCCTGTTGGAATGAACTCTGCTGCCTGTAGCTGCTGCTCTGTTGGCTATATGGACTTGGAGCCTGGCTGTAGGATTCAGTTTGGGGGTGAGGGAGAGGGCTGGAGGGCCGTAACTAGTGGGCAGCTGCTGCCCATAGCTGCTTTGTTGACCATAGCTCCTCAGCTGCCCATACGAGTTCTGCTGAGAGTAACTGTTCTGATCATAACTAGTTGGTTGGCAATATAGAGGAATAGGTGGTAGGAGGATAAGATGGTGGTGCCTCGACTAGCTGCATGGGTAGCCCCCAAGTACCTGGGAATAACTGTAGTTACTCTGTCCATATCCTAGGCTGGGCTGGTTGTAAACCCCTGTGCTAGATTGAGGTTGACTAGTCTCAGCGGGTTTGTTACCATCCTGCAGTCTTGCGGGTGCGGTGGCTGCCAGCTGGCTAAGCAGGCCAAGTGCTATATGCAGACTGAGCTGCATAGGAGGCTGGGTGGTAGTGACTGTAGCAGTGGTGGCATCATAAGCACCAGTGCCGTGCCCCTGGACAGCCTGACTATACATCTGGCGGGGGGGCAGTTGGAGTAGTATAACCAGAGGGAGTCTGTCCATAAGAAGATGCAAGGTGGTCTGCCCACAGGTCTCAGTGGTCTGAGCCTGGGTATGGCTAACATCAGTGGGCTGTCCATAGGTTCCATCACTTTGCTGCCCATATGCCTGGGTGGTCTGTGCATATCCTTGAGTGGGCTGGGCGGTGTATGCACTGTAACCCTGCTGGGCTGCCACTTGGCTGTAGGTACTGTAATCCGTGGACGCCATTTTTATTCCTTCCTTCTTGTTCTCTAAACGTCCATCTCTCTCTGGCTTTCCCTCTAGGTGCCGCACTCTGCAAAGCAATCTTAAAGCTGGTGGGAAAATTATGATTGTTCTATGACCTTTAAAATTGTGTCAAAACATTAAAACTCTTACTGTTATATATAAACATACGGGGAAATGAAATAATAGTAAAATTAGTATCTATATAGCACATTATAATTTCAAACATTAGAAACATTGAGTTAAAGTGTTTTATTATCAGGAATATTTTGAACAGTGCTTGCCTTACTGTTGTAGAACTTACAGTAGGAAACAAGCATCTTTTCTGTGTCTTGGCTAATTTCTAAATTTGGGACAGTTTCTAATATGTTATCCCTTGCACTCTCAATGTCAATATCTTCAAGAGTTCCTTTAACAGTTGCTCTTGGGGACTCATGTGCTCTGAAAGAATACATCACACACTGTTCCAACAACTAGCCTCACCTCAGGTACCAAACCAATGACCCCAGATATGTGTGAGTTTACAAATATCCACCAATCCCTACCCAGACCCCCTGTTAACTTCTATCTAAACCGCCCCATGACTAACTTCTCTGCAGCTGACCTTGTGCAACCCAATTACTCAAGCCTTTAAGGAACTCATTTGACTGAACTCATTTGGACAGTTGCCCAATGAGTTTCTATCAAACTCTGCTTTAAAATTTTTTTAAATCAAAATATATTATCAGTTTTCTAGCAAGGAAATTTTTTATAGGGACTTTGATGCACAAATATGGGTAGAAACCTCAGAAGAAATGGCTGGCATACCAGAAAATGCTTGTGTCTGGGGAACAGAAATTAGGGGTTGAGGGAGGATGGAACAAATGACTGGGATTATTTTTGTTATAAGCCATAACTTTTAAAACTATGTGCATCTGTTACATTGCTACAAATAAAAATTCAGTTAAAAAGGAAAATTCTTTAAAAGTACATTTATTTCCTCTGAAATAGAGCAACAATATTCAGTTAAATTTGGCATATGTTTCTGGAACATCTATTACATGCCCAGTGCTGTGCTAGGCCACAGGAAAACAAACCTGACCTGCCTGCAAACAGGTCACAGTCACCTGAATTCCTCCCATAGAATCTGCATGGTCTTGTGGAATGAGAATCCAGTGCATTCTTTTAACTTTCACAATCAGAGTATTAAAAATTTCAGACAAGATCTATATTGAAATCAGGTATCTTAGGAAAAATATGAAAGATCCCATTGTCTATTTGCAGGAATTGAGAGTTATTCCCAAGCCCACATTTATTCATAGCTCAGATTCACTGAGAAGCTCTGATTTTACTCAGTTGAGGTCTCCTGATAAGTACTCTCTTGATAGTAAGTTTTCCATGCCATTTATTAAGTCCTTGGTACGCTCATATCTTGCAAATTTTTATTCTCTCATAGAAAATGGTACATTTATCTTGCCATAAGAAATTGCATAATTAAGTTTCTAGCCACCCAATTGCAGCAACCAGAAATGAAAGATTTGTAATTACGGCTACTATAATTCTTTATTGTTTATTGAATACCAATAAGTTCCAGGGATATGAGACATATACTAATGTATAATAGCTTTGGAGTATTTTTAATGTTCCTAAAATATTAAGGGATGCATTCCTTATTTAAAAGGCAAAATCTCTAGAGAAGGTTTTGAGTCAAGGCATTCTTTTAAAATCTGTCCCAGAATTGCATCTCTTTTTAGCACCAGCTCCTCCAATTACAGCAATTCTCACCCTGGTCACATATTAGAATCCCCTGGGAGCTGCTAAGAGGGAAAAAAAGAGAGAGACAAACAAACAAACAAAAAACAGTCCCTAGGGCCCACCCCTAAGAAATTCTGATTTCCTGGGTAATCTGAGAGGAGGCTGGTCACGTGTGACATCTAATATGTCCAGGGTGGGGGCAAGGGTGGCAGAGAGGCAAACTATAAAACAGACCCTTAACTATAGAGAACAAACTGAGGGCTGCTGGAGAGGAGGGGGCAGGGGGATGGGTTAAATGGGTAATGGGTATTAAGGAGGGTACTTGTGATGAGCACTGGGTGTTATATGTAAGTGATGAATCACTGAATTCTACTCCTGAAACTAATTATACTGTATGTTAACTACCTGGAATTTAAATAAAAACTTGAAACAAAAAAAAATAAATAAAAATAAATATAGTAAAGGGGGAAAAATGTCCACAGATGGTTTTAATGTGCAGTCAGGTTTGAGAACCATCACCTAAAACAGTGGATGGTCCTTGCACTAGCAGCATCAGCATCACCTGGGAACTTGTTGCCTCTACAAATCCTCAGGCCTGCCCCACCCCAATGAATCCCAAATTCTGGGGGAGGAGCCCAGGAACCTGTATTTTAAGAAGCCCTCCAGGTGATTCTGAGGCTCACTGAAGTTCAAACGATTAGACTTAAAAGAATATTAAAAAAGGAATTGTCAGGAGAATGGCGTTAAGGAATCAGAGAGAATGGAACCAGATGGGCTCTCTTCCTGGGGTGTAGGAAGCTCTGTCATAGTCTGGATGCTGATGAAGATTCTTTTTATATAATAAGTTTTCCCAGGATTCATCATACTTTGGTGAAGTGAGTCACACTAGCAAACTAGATCAAACTTACCTTGTATATTTTTGTATGAAATGAGCCAGATTCTTTGGATAGAAAAGGAAGGAGAAGGGAAGTGATTAGAAGTCTGGTAAGCACAAAAATTTGGAGCTCTAAATGTTTGGTAGAACAAAGTGGGGGAGCACTGAGGCCCACCTTCATAAACAGAATGAAAAATTAAATTGGCTGATTTTAGAAAATAATTTCATCTAGCTCTCTAAAGGAGACCCTGATGACTTTTTTCCTTATCATAAAAGTTACACAGTAGATGGGGAGTCCCTTGAGGCAACTATAGGATCATTCATCTCATACCTGGACTATACTTCAGAATGAGCAAATGCTGAAATTTTGATCACTTTATAGGACTTCCAGTTTTCCAATGTGGAAATTCTGATAGTTGTCATGGTAAGTCCCTTTGGACAGTATTTTAAATTCTCTTTATTAGCAAGTAGCAAACAGTGAGATTCCACTGTGCAGATTTTACTAAAATAATAACTATGACAACCTTCAATATGAATGATACACAAGCAGTTCAGCTCCTGTTGAGTGGAGCCAGTACCTTGGAAATGGGGACGTTTCTTCCACCATGTGGTCTCAAGACAAAGATTACCTATATTTATTGAATGATTAAGGTGATACTAATTGTTTTTAAATGGATCCCCAATCTTGCGGAGAATCTATTTAATTGTTGTGGTTAATTAACATCTCAAACTATCTCAGAAGATTATTTTAATTAGCAGAGACATTTGGAGTTGAGTTTAGAATCTAAAGCATCAGTGCTCAGCATATTCTAAAGATAAAGAGGGCAGTCGCTCAGTCCAGCATGATTAATATGATGAGTGCTGAACTCAGTATAATCAAAATCCACAGAAGAAATACTCTTCTTGAAATGTTTCCTGGATTTCTACAGGAGAAAATAATGGCAGGAATCTGCCTGAATAGTTTGCCAGCAGTTTAAAACTAAATGCACTATTTAATCTTTACTTCTTCCTGTGGTGTTCTCTGACACCATACAGATAGGGCCAATCACAGATCTTGGGGGATTGGTCACAGAATTGTTTGTTGGCTTAATGATTTTGGCCTGGTGAGCTTTTCTAGTGAAGTTGACAAATGAAAGAACTAGATTTTCTTAGGGCAGAAAACAAGTAGCATTCACACAAAGAAGCCCTCTCTATTCAGGGTAATGTCATTAAAAGGATAAATTGGGAAATATGCTCTTAAACATCTTTTATAATAACTTGCCAATTATACAACCATAGAATAAATGGATTTATATTAATAATTAAATGTTTACTAAAGAAACTTAGAAAAATACTAATTGTGGTAGAGGTATCAAAATAAGTTAGAATATATAACTTGTGAATTTTTGGTTGATTAGAAGAAATGTCACTACTCTTCCTCTCCTTTATACATTATATGTAGTGTATAATACTCTAGAATAATTTTATGCATACAAAGGTTTTTAAATGTGATGAGTAAGTAGTCTTATGGAGGATATTGAGAAACTTCATAGAACTCCTTATGAAAGAGGTTGGTTGGAAAAATTTTAGCAATACAAAAAATAAAACAATAAAATTAAATTTACGCTCTATAGAAATTGGAGAAATGTTACAGGTAGATGGAGTGTATGAATGGGAAGAAAATAAGTCAATAGGATATTTTTAAATCCTCAATGATCCTACATGATCAGATGAAAGCATATTATGACTATTATGCACTTTCTTCAACAATCAACCTCTGAAGCAGATTGTTAGAACAACTAAACCAAAATGGACTACAGTCAAAGATACTCTATAGTAATGCCTTGTATTAACACTTTGTAAGTTGTTATGTGGAGTTCTGCATCACTAAATAATGAAAATTAGAAGATGGTAAAAATCTGTTTGGGAGTTGAACAATGTATTGTTATCTACTGGTGCATAACAAATTACCATAAGGCTAGTGGCCTAAAGCAAGACAATTTACTATCTCATAGTTTCTTGGATCAAGAGTCCAGGTACAGTTTAGCTGAGTCCTCTGTTCAGGGCCTCACAAGTGTGCATTCAAGGTGTCAGCCCAGTTTTGCTGTCATCTGGAGGCTCAACTGTGGAAGAATACTCTTCTAAGCTTACTAAGGTTATTGGCAGAATTCATGTTCTTGCAACTATAAGACTGAGGGTCCTAGCTTCTTATTGACTATCAGCTGACCTTAGCAACTAGAGACTGCCCAGAGTTCCTGCAAGCCACTGCAGTGCCTGGACATTGCCTGCAGTTCCTTGTCACCTGGACTTTCCCAAAATGGCTGCTTACTTCATTGAACCAGCAAGGAGAGTCTCTGGGTCAAATAGGTTATCAAGATGGAGTCATATTTATATAGTATAACATAATTATAGAAGTGGCATTCATCACTTCTGCCATATTCTGTTGGTTAGAAGCAAGTCCCAGGGGCTCCTGTGTGGCTCAGTCAGTTGAGTGTCTGACCTTTGATTTCAGCTCAGGTCATGATCTCAGGGTTCTGGGATCGAACCTGAGTTGGGCTCTGTGCTCTTTGGGAAGTCTGCTTGAGGATTTCTCGTCCTCTCCCACTTCCCCTGCCTAGGCTTGTGCTCTCACTCTCAAATAAATAAATAAATAAATCTTAAAAAAAAAAAAAAAAAGGAAACAAGTCTCAGATCCTGTCCACACTCAGAAAGAGGGGATTATACAAAAGTGTGAATAGCATGAAGCAGGATCATGGTTGGTGGTATGGTGGTGGTGGTGGGGAACCTTAGAGTTGATCCACTATGGGTAATTTATTTAACCTGAATGCATTTCATTTTCCCCATCTGTGAAGCAGAAATTATAATTTCTGGCCCATGGTCTGTTGTGTGCATTTATTTTTTTTTTAATTTTAATTCCAGTGTAATTAACATACAGTGTTATATTAATTTCAGGTGTACAAATAGTGATTCAACAATTCTATTTATTACTCAGTTCTCATCAAGGTAAGTGTACTCTTAATCCCCTTCACCTATTTCACTCATCCCCCCACCCCTCTTCCCTCTGGTAACCATCTGTTTATTCTCTATAGTTAAGACTCTGGTTTTGGTTTGTCTCTTTTTTCTCTCTGTTCATTTGTTTTGTTTCTCAAATTCCACATATGAGTGAAATAATATGGTGTTTTTCTTTCTCTGACTTATTTCACTTAGCACTAAACTGTCTAGCTCTATCCATGTTGTTGCAAATGGCAAGATTTCATTCTTTCTTATGGCTGAATAATATTCCATTATGTATATATACCACTTCTTTTTTGACAATTCATCCATCAGTGGACACTTAGGCTGCTTCCACAATTCGGCTGTTGTAAATAATACTACTATAAACATAGGGGTACATATATCACTTTGAATTAGTGTTTTTGTATTTTTTGGGTAAATACCCAGTAGTGTGATCACTGGATTGTAGGGTATTTTTAACTTTTTGAGGAACCTCCATACAGTTTTCTACAGTGGATACACCAGTTTGTATTCCTACCAATAGTGTACAAGGGTTTCTTTTTCTTCACACCCTTGCCAACACTTGTTTCCTCTGTTTTTGATTTTAGCTGTTCTAACAGGGCTGAAGTGATACCTCATTGTGGTTTTGATATGCATTTTCCTGATGATGAGTAATGTTGAGCATCTTTCATGTGTCTGTAGGCCATCTGTATGTTGTCTTTGGAAAAATGTCTGTTTATATCTTCTGCGCATTTTTAATTTGATTATTTGGTTTTTTGATGTTGAGTTGTAGAATTTCTTTATATATTTTAGATGCCATCCCTTTATCACATATGTCATTTGCAAATATCTTCCTCCATTCAGTAAGTTGTCTTTTAGTTTTGTTGGTTATTTCCTTTGCTGTGCATAAGTTTTTTATTTTTATGTAGTTCCAATAGTTTATTTTGTTTATGTTTCCCTTGCCTCGGGAGGCATATCCAGAAAATTGTTTCTATGGCTGATGTCAGAGATATTACTGCCTGTGCTGTCGTCTAGGATTTTTATGGTTCCAGGTCTCACATTTAGATCCTTAATCCACCTTGAGTTTATTTTTCTGTATGGTCTAAGAAAGTAGTACAGTTTCATTCTTTTGCATGTAGCTGTCCGGTTTTCAAAAAAACCATTTATTGAAGAGACTGTTGTGTGCATTTAAATGAAGAGAAAACAGGGCTTGGAACATAGTAGGCCCTCAGTACATAGCAATCAACTCCTCTGTCCCCTCTCTTCCCTCCTTTTCCCTTACAGTGTGATAGAGTATTTCTTTTATTTCTTATCTCTTCATTCTTTTTTTTTTTTAAGTTCCTTGAAGAAACAGAATCCTAATGGCTTTGGTCAAAAAAAAAAAAAAAAAAAGATAAATAAATTCAGGATACTAAATTCTTAAATTCTTGAGGGGTCTCTTCTAGTCTTACACCTTTGAGAATATTGCCTTAGGTTAGCAAAGGATACTTAACTTAAAGGTAGTACAGAATATAATTTTCTTAATTCAGTGCTATGGATCAGGAACAGTTTTTACTCTGGAGACTGGGGAATTCATTTCCTATAATTGAGGGTATAGAGAGTTAAGGATGGACCAAGAGGCAGCTGTCTAGATCCCTCTGCCCTCCCTTGTCTCCTGCCCTCATATCTCTCTGCTGTGGTCACCCCCAGAGATGAGACAGATGCCTCACTCAAAATTGGTTCAGGTGTCCAGACTAGAGATGACACACATGCACCAAGAGGGTATGAAAAAGTTTATATCTTACATGATGGGTCTTTACAGCGAGAGCTGGGCAACCTCCCAGACAACACTGAAAATGGCTTGAGATCAAGGAGGGGAGACTGGCTTTGGCTTTTACCATGGTTACGGGGCCCCTGAAAACAGAGTTCAAAGTTCATTGGCAGCAGCCATAGCTTGTAGTTCAGTGTTCCTTTGCACATTCACCTCCTGTAGGAATTAGAACCTCCAACCCTGCAGAGTCTGGAATTGTGGAGGTGAAAAGTACATAGCCCCACAATGGGTCATTAAGAATAATGGTAAGTGGGGCTACTTTTGCTTTTGTTCTCCATTCCCAGACACAGGTATTTTTTTTTCCTTTTGAGGACACAGTGACCTATAATTCCCTGACTTGAAAGCCCCATCTTACCAATCATCTTGGACCACTCTTGGTAGCACCTGTGTTAGTTTGGGTTCTGTAAGTAGCAGATGCTAAAATGGAGTTAGATATGTAAAAGAATTATTGTGGAAGACACCTGTTAAGGTTAAAAGAGGAGAGCACAGAAGGAGGCAGAAACCACCTTCAGAGCATGATGCAGGTCTTACACCTATGAAAGGGAGGAAGACGGAGGGGAAGAGCCTTACCCCTCAGTGCACTGCTCTAGTACCCCTTCCTGGTCATTCATGGGCCAAGTACAGCCCAGCAAAAGTGTGGCCTCAGCAGGAACATGGTGTAGAATCCAAAGCTGTGGCAGCTGGAGGCTGCCAGTCAACCGCACTCCCTATAGCATGTGGTCTTGAAGGGCAATGTGAGCAGCGCACCTCCACGTCTCCCACAGACAGTGGGATGTGTTTTCGGGGTCATGATTCCTGTTAACATCCTTTCAGAGATATGTAAAGAATTAAATTCCTTTTTAATAACATTTTGGCCAATTTGGATTTTGCTTCTTTAAATGCAGCAGCCCTTGGGGTACTGAAACTACATCATACAAGGCTTCAATAATTAAATTTAAATATCCAGCCCCTAACACAGGTAGAAATCCAATAAATTTTGTTTGAGATGAATTTCTCAGCAGCATAGGATATATATTGAAGAAATTGGAAATGTGAATGTGAAGCTGAGCAGTTCGAACTTGATTTCAGTCTTTGGAGACAATGAAGAGTTTATGAGCAGCAGTATGATGCTGCAAGTAACCATGCTTAGCTTTCTGTTCAGCATCAAATGAGACGGTATGGGGTTTTATAAGTAATTTTATAGAAATAGTCACCAAGACAATTACAATCCCAAAGTGCTGATTTATCATTAACAAGTAGATATTGAGTGTATGTATCAGGTTCTGTGCTAAGTGCCAATTCGGTTCACGTACAGTGATTAAAACTATCATGCAATGCTAAACGCTTACATTTTATTAACATGGTATCTTACTGTTTAACTTACCAACATTCCAGTGAGGGAAATATTATGGTTCTCATTTTACAAAAGAGGAAACTGGGGTTTCAGATATGTAAATAACTTACCGAAAGCGAGGCTATATCTTAGCCTTCATTCATTCATTCATTCATTCACTCAGCAAAACGTTTTTGTGTGTGTGTGCAGAGCCAGTGAAGGGGGGCAGAAATCAGACCATATAGGTCCCAGAAGGCCAGCCTCAGGATTTTAACCCAGGAGGAAGAGAAGCAGGGAAGTGATATGATAAGATTTGTTTTTAAAAGTCCCCTCCCCACCCCACCTCCAGTGTGGTCAACGAACAGAAGGAACACTGGGCGAGGTGGGAGGGATCTGTTTTGAGACCAGTCAGGAGCTATTGCAGGGGTTCAGGTGAGAGGGTGGCATAGTGGATGGAGGGGAGTAGACAAACCTGAGAGGTATTCAGTATTTAGCAGACCAGAATCTTCAGCAGTTAGTGATTGGTTGGATGCAGGGTGAGGGAGACAAGGGTATTAAAAATAATTAACAGGTTCTGGCATGAGCAACTGGGTAGAGAATGATGTCACTTGCTGAGATCAAGGGCACAGGTGAAGGACTAGAAGTGGGGGGGGGAAAGTACACTCATTTAACCCCTTAATCCCAGCTTGATTAAGATCACTGGGTTATTGATCCCAAGACCACTCAAGATGACTGACTCATCTCTAGCTCAGTTTACTGGTCTCAGAAATACTACTAAATTTTCATCTTCTCCAAAATACATCCTTCTCCCTGCCACCAGTTCTGTCTCTAGAACATAGAACTGATTATCACTGTTGCTCAAAAAATATTTTTATCTCCCTCTTCCCTTTCAGAGAACAGAATCCAAAAATTTCCCAGCCTACCACTGTTGCCTCCAGAGTGTTTTCTGCCCTCTCAGCTCTTTCCTGTTGGGCCCCAGGCTTGTTCTCATCACAGTCTCACTGGTTGACATGTCTTTCCCTTGCTCCCAGTAGGCAAGGAAACATTTTGTGGGTCCTGATCCTTAGCATGGAGCGCTGCACATCTAAGCATAGTAGGTCAGTATTTTCCAGCACATCACACTCTTGTTTTTCCTTCTTTCTCATTAGTTTCTCCTACTTAGTCATTTTGCTGATTTCTCCTCATTTGCCCAACCTCATAAAATGAAGTTGCCCAAGGTTTAGTCCTTTGACCTCTTCTTGTAACTGTCGTCACTCCCATGGTGACTTAACCAATCTACACACTGATGGCTCCAAATCAATATCCCTGGCCAGACATTTTCCCTGAACTTCAAACTTACATCTCTACATATCTATTCCACACTTTCACTTGGAGACTAAAAATTACCTCAGATTTATAGATCCACAACTCAATTCCAATTTACCCCTTCAAATCTCTTTCATCTGCTGTCTTCTCTACCTTATAATGCATCAACTCCCAAACCATAAAGTCAAAATTACCTCCCCTTTTTCTGTTATACCCCACATCCAATCTGTCATGTAATTTTGTGGGCTCTAAATTCAAAATATATTTAGGATTCATTTTCTGCTACCTCTACTCCTACCACCTTGGTCCAAGCCACCATAATCTCTCACCTACATTAGTGCAATAGCTTCCTAGTAGGTCTTCCTGGTTTTGCCCTTGACCTTTGTCTTAGGGTAGGCTGGATTGCCATAACAAATGGACCCCCAAATCTCAGTGGCTTAAAGAACAACACCTTTACTTCTTTCTTATGCAATAGTCAAAGGCCGAGGTCAAGTCTTCAAAGCAGCTCCCCAGTGCACATTTAGTTCTCTGGCCAGTGGCAGCTCTGTTCTCTCCTAGTCAGATGACCATACCTGCATGCCAAGACAGGTAGGAAATATGGTCCCTGGCTGGCCAGCCGCTTCCACTGACAACTCTATACTATGGAAGAAGGAGAATGGATTTGGGTCACCTGCCAGTTATCTCTGCCATACTCCCTAGACATCATTCTCAACATAGCAGCCAGACTTTTGAACAAAACTCAGATACCTTCCAAACTCACTCCCTTACCACCTTCAAGCCTTTGCTCAAATGCCATCTTTCAATAAAGCCTATATTTTTCTTCCGTGTTTAAAATTGTGACTCCCCACCCTACCTACTTACACTCTTGTACATGTTTCCCTGATTTTTCTTTTCTATCATTTATCACCTTTAAATATTCTACACAATTTACTTAATGTTGATCGTCTATCTTGCTTGATAAATATAATCTCTCCTTTATTTACTGTTATTTTCCCAGTACTTAGAATAATGTCTGGCCCCATAATAGGTGTTCAATAAATATTTGTTGAATGACAGAACCAAGAGTGAGGCCCAATCCTTATAGGTGGTGATAACTCAAATTCCATCCCCTGATTAGGAACTACTACCTCTCAAATGTGCCAAATTGCACAAAGGGAATCAGGAAAGGGAGCACTAATATCCCCATTATAAAAACAACAATAATCAAAATTAAATAATGTACATGTCTGCTACTAGTCACCAGAAGTGTCACCTTCATTGGGATTGGGGCACATTATGTAATAAATAGGGACATTGCCCCTGGTTCAGAGAATCACTTACCCTTCTTTTGATTCCTATCCCCTGTGGCCACCACCTCCTCCCTCAGTAAATTAAATACTGTGGCTCATCTAAATGATTGCTACTGAATTCTTACCAAAGAAAATGAAAAACCCTCATGGTTATTACAGTCTGAAACAATAGAGATCACAATATCCAGGCCGCACGTACCAGCTCAGAAATGAGCCAGATTTACTAAGCCCGTTGCCAGGTGAAGGATATAGTGTACTTTCTTGCCGTAATTTATATTTCCCCTGAGTTGCTTCATAGCTTAGGCAATGAGCTAACAGTCACTGAAAAGAAAGAGATGTGTCAATGCCTAAAGTTGAGCTTAGGTTTTTTCCTTTGTCTAATTGGCCTGGGCCCTCTGTAGTTGCTCCTGAGACCTGCCTTAAGCTCCCCTAAGCTGGGAGAAATGCCTACAAGCTGTCACAATACCCACTGTCTTGTTTTCTCTGGCTGGAGAGCTTTGACAGTTAGCAAATTCACAAATTTATTGTCTGAGTCAAGTCTTCAGTGAGCACACGTTGTTTTCAGAGACAGTGGCTCCTGTAGATATAAAGTAAGAAAGAATAACATAATTAATTTATTCATTCATTCAGGAAATATTGATTGAGCATTCACTATATGCCAAGCACTGAACGTGGGGCATTCAATGATGAGCAAAATGGAATAGCATCTTCCCAGAGCTTGCAATTTAGTTGAAGATACTGACAAGTAAACAGACAATTACATATGAGTAATAAAGGCTGTGACCAAAGGTGCTATGCGAAAGAGAAACACTTAGCTGGAATTTATTTTATCAGAGATAGACTTTGGGGATCAAGCAAAGTGTCACGAAATAACCCTGCTACAAAGAATAGATCTAATATAAATACTTACTTAAGCACTGAGAAAGCAGGGTTTGAGATTAAGAAGAGTGGTTTCTATTATTTTGTGTTTTTCTTTTCTTTTCTTTTTTTTTTTTAGTTTTTGTACTTGTTTTTGGCAGAGGATTCTCCTCAAAAATATTAATAAGATTAAGTTAGGTGTGCTGAGTTCAACGGGATTTCCAATAGATATATCTGTGTTACTGCCCTCATTTCTTTCTTGTTTCTGTTTTGCTTCCAGTCCCAATTTTTTTCTTTCTCCCCCCATTTTTTTCCCATAATAATTTCAATTTAGAGGACAAATATGCTGAGAAACAATGAGCTGCAATTTCATATCCTATTGGTTCTATTTCTACTGCAAATACTCTGAACTGGGTGTTTACTCTCTGGTGTTCATCACTGATCCAAGCCCTCCTAGTATAGCCCATTAGGTTATGAAATGCTACCCAATAGAAAATATGCTCAGTCCCCCTTTCTCCAAGATTTAATCTTATTATTCAAATAACAAGAAAGAAGACTCTTTGAGTATGAAAATTTGGGGAAGTTACAAACTAACAGGCATCAACTTGGCAGTAAAACAAAAACCCTTCATCCCTAAAGGCACACATTACAGGCTATGATTTCTAAAAGTTTAGTTATTATCATTTTAGGTAACATTGCCATAAAGGGATCTCTGCAAGAGTGTCAAAATTCTTCTCTCTCAAGATAAGTTTTGTGAAGAGGTCTCCCTTTTCCATGTTGTCTACAGAATCCCCATCTGGTGGATCCCAGACACTCAGGATAAACCTGGCTGGCCATTACACCTGTACTTGAAAATATCATCTCATAAACCTGACTTCTAGAAGGTTCTTCTGCCTTTGAAAGTATTACTGAATCTTTATTTTATTCATTAAGAACTATTTAATAAGCATTTACTTTGTGCCATGGCCCTATTTGAAAGAAAAACAGGACTGAGTATTTACTATCCAATTGCACCTTTCTTTTTTTTTTTTTTTTAAAGATTTTATTTATTTATTCATGAGAGACAGAGAGAAACAGAGGGAGAAGCAGGCTCCCAAGGAGCGGGAAGCCCGATGCGGGACTCGATCCCAGGACCTTGGGATCATGACCTGAGCCGAAGGCAGACGCTTAACCATCTGAGCCACCCAGGCGCCCCCAATTGCACCTTTCTTAGAGGGAGAAACATCAAATGACTAGTATCAATAAATATTATAGGAGGACTCAGATATGGCCTCTTGCTGACAGTAGGGAACATTCTGGTTCATACCAAAAACAATTGGGCAAGACTAATCTAATCTCTAAATTTTAATTTTTAAGTTGATCAATATAATGCATAATCATTTTTTAAAACAAATAGCATTAAAAGACTTATATTAAAAATCAGCAGTCTCCTGTTCTACTCTCTCCCCACCAATCCCACTCCCTAGAGACACTTTCAACTTAATTAGCTGTCTCATTGACATTTACCTCTACATTTAAAGTAATATGCTTATAATTAGGGTGACATATACCAAGTTTGCTTATCAGTTCCAGTTTATGCCTGTTGTCTTGGCATAATTATTACCAACGGTCTCCTTCACTCTCAAAAGTGTCTTGATGTGATAAATAATGACTGCTATACTTGCTATGAATCATTGTGATTTATTGCTAAAAACACAGGATTAAGGATCTATAAATTTCCGTTATGGTAGTTGAGCCCTCTTATACCCTCCACTTTCCCTTGAATTCATCCTCCCAATTGAGCTATATAATTTTGGGTAGAATTCTATAATCAATACTTATCCTATTTTGGCTAAGTATTATTCAGTGTAACCCAAGTACTTCATTGTGATGTTTTCTTTCTTGTATAACTTTTTATTTTTTTCTGGAGTTAATAATTGCCTCTTTTTAAAATTTAATTTTTGTGCACCTTTATTTTTTCCCAGATGCTTTAACAAAGCTGTGAAATGCATAAGCAACAATTATTCCAAATTCTCGAACACTTCAGATGGTATTTCCCTTGGCATCATTGTTCTAGGGCCCTCTCTATCTTTCTGCTCCAAACCAGACCAGTTTGCTCTCTGGACCTGTCATCCTGGGACTTCTCTTCAAATTCTAAAAAAAATATTTTTTTTCCTCTGAATTAAAAACCCAGCCAAACAACCGAAGTGTAAAGGCAGAATAAATACATTCAAGGAATCAACAAATATACTCTAGCCAGCTACTGGAGGAATGACTTCAGGAAGTGAAATACATGAAGAAAGAAGGATAGCATACCGGTACCCTAATTAATAAAATCTCTGAATTTTTTGTTTTTTCCCAAGAAAGCATATACGCTACTTGCTACACTCTCCAAAAATGGCACAATTTAACACATTGGAACAAAAGAAAAATATAGGGAGATCCATCTTTCTTTTTTATCATGATCTAAAAACATAAATCCTTAGTAGTTGTGGAAATATGCTTGAAATTTAGACTGTGACAAGAACAAACATCTAAACCAAAAACAAATTTACTTGGCAAGGAGTGTAGGAAAGAAGGTATGTCATCTATCAACACTATTTGGTGATTCATGGATTTAAAAAAAAATCCACTGAATATATGAAGTTGAGCTATGACTTAGCAAAAGATTTTGTTCTGATGTAATGATGCTAATTTTAAACTTTAAACAGCTTGAAAAGGGAGATGAATGTCTGAAATGAAAATCTCAACTGGTTCAGAGATAAAGAATATAAAATCAGTACTTTGGGAAGGAGCCACATTAGCCTTCCTCTCTGCAGACCTACTTGCATTCCAAGAATAATTTTCATCTCTATCAAAAACAGGGAAGCTCTTTTTATCAATACTCCTACCTCAACCAACTCATTGTGGTTATCCTATTCCTAAGGTTTTCTATGGAAATGGTAAAAGAAAAAAAGCTATTGACTTTCTGCTACCCTATCCAAATTTGTTCATTCATGGAATAATCATTCCTTGAGAATCCATATTTCTTAAAGTTCACATTTAACTTTCTTTTCCTCCTCTTAAATGTATTTAAGTTTTTACTATGTTACTTATTACTTGTCTTCACTTTCCTTATATCCTTTCTGGGGATAGCCTGAGGGTGACAATAGAATTTTCTTCTATGACTCTTCTCTTTTCCTTCTGTAGTCATGTTTCACCACAGACATTCACAGAGGGATGTACATATCCCCTTACTATTCATTGTGTCCAGATGTGTGGTTTAATTACATTATCAGTATGCACTGTATCAAGAATAGCCTTTATATCAAATATAATAATGTAGACAGTAATCTACAAAAGGATCTTACAATGTAGCTCCTGAGGCAATGGATAAGTCTAACTATTTAAAAAAGCTTATGCAATTGGATGATGGACTCAGGTAATCACCTTGGCATGCACACTTGTCTTTTATCTCAAGCCCTGAACCATAGCTTATTAACCTCTTTCATAATGCTAGAGATTTTGAGAAGTAAACCTAAAAAAGAATAAAAATATAAATAAAGACAATTAAGAAATAAATCTACATATAATGTACACTTTTGTAACAAAGTGTACTGATCAGTGTTGTAATTATTATAATATTATTTTTGTTTTTCTGTTTCTCAATGTGTTTAGAACATTTAAGAAAATCTAATATATTAGACTTGTAGCTTCAGTTGAAAGAAAAAATGTTAAGTTTAGCATCAATATTTACATACAGAAATTTAGTTTGTTAAATATATGAAATTTTAATTTATAAGTTATTTTAGTAATATGTGAATATTTGGAGCTGTATTAATTGTCTAAAGGTTTATAAATTAGACTTTAGACAAAGTATAAATGGTGAGCATTCCTTTCCTCACACAGGAGTCATTTGGGCATTACAGAAGTTGGTAACAGTGATGAAATGCTACAAAGTGAGAAAACCCAAACTGTTTTCCATATCTCCCTATCTCATGAGAAACCAAAAAACTTAAAGTACTTCAATCACTGAAATGTGCAGATATCATGTACAACATCTAAAAATCATTGTCTCAAGGGAGAGTAGTGTATCTATATTGAACCATTACATTGAAGTGGGGAGAGGGAAATTTGGAATTCTAAATCACAATTGCCATTAATTTTGCAGGTAGTCCATATTATAGAATGTTCTCTTTAAGCAATCCTAGATTATACTGGTCTTCGATTATACTGTATTGAGTATAGTTTTTTTGCCTATCAACATGAAAATTTTAGGTCATGGCAATTTGTATTTAAAATTCATGTAAGATTTACAAATTAATTTTTTTAAAAAATCTATCTTTAGGCTCTAAAGCAGTTGATCTAGAAAAATAATAGTGCAAAGCTCAAAGGACCGAACTGAATGATTCCTCAGGGTGAATGTGAAGAATCCTGTGGCCTTATGATACTTTTTGCTTTTTATACTTTGCTTGATGACAGAAACTGAAGGAAACTCTGCCCAGTGAGTTTGAACCATGAAAATTAGAAAAATCTAGTTTGTGCCAATAGTTTTGGAATACAAGCAGGAGTGAAAATATGAGGATACTTAAAAATTATTTGCATCTAAAAATGGAAAAATAAATAATAGGTTGCCCATAAGTTACAAGTGGCTAATAACATAGTACATAGTATTAGCAAATAGACCATATCGATGCAAAATTGCAAAATTGCCATTCTCCATATTTAAGAATGGTGATTTTTTTTTTCTAAAAATAAAACCTGAAAGTTTTGCTGATGGTGCTTGGAGTCATTGCTGGAATAGTTGTAGTGGTTGCCCACAATCTATGACTCACCTAGGAAATAAGGCCAATGGAAGTGTATTCAGCACATTCAAACAAACAAAAACAAACAAAAAACATACACACACACCTTAGGGTTCATACATACACCTAGAAAATAAAGACAAAGTAAAAATGTGGTACCTACCTCTCAAGCACCATACTGCTTTTTGGCTATTTCTTTAGGCTATGTTCTTGATCTATATCTGAAGGTGAAGTGTCCTGGAGAAATACGGTGTCAGGGGGACAGGATGAGTAGGTGGGTAGGTTGAAACAGGTGGTGGAGAAAAGGAGATATACACTGTACTTAGGATGACCAGCATTGCCCTGGGGACAGCTCTGATGAGGTTCCAATGGCTGACATGTAGCAGATAAATCTGACTCATGCACCATGTGGCTAATGTCACGCTAGGAGATTGCATTCAGGACCAACTCCTATGGCCTCTATTCCATTTTGGATCATTGTTATTAGATTCGGTTAAGCGTCTGCCTTCAGTTCAGGTCATGATCCCAGGGTCTGGAATGGAGCCCCACATCTGGCTCCCTGCCAGCAGGAGCCTGCTGCTCCCCCTGCTTGTGTGCTCTCTCTCTCTCTCTCTTTCTGTCAAATGGATAAATAAAATCTTTAAAAAAAAAGATTCATCTTTAGAGCAGTTCCATATTGGTCATATTGCCCATGTTTCTCTATTTCTGGTTTTTCGTTTCCAGATCCATACAGCATTACATTCTGAAATATTACTATTGCCAGCCTGTCATAAAGATAATTTCATTTTCACTGTCAGTTATAAAGTGATCATGAATTTTACTTTATAACTTTTTCATTTTGAAACAATCTTTCTATTTTGTGACAACAGGTAACATTTGCATATTTTTTCTCTACCCTCACTCCCACTGTTTGAGTCTTACAGGGCATTTATGTATTTTTAAATGTTCACCATCAGTCCTTGGGCTGAAATTTTTCTAGTCATGATTTGATTTTTATGAAATTTATCCTCTAGTAAATTCCTCAAAAAAGGCTTAAAAAAAAGGCACATAATTCCCTAAATTCCTTAAATTGATTTTTCTATATGCTTGATATTTGAAGGAGACCTTAGCTGGATATAAAATACTTGCTTCACAATTCCTTTCACTAAGCTTTTAAAAAATGTTGTTTTATTGTTGCCTAGCTTTTTATGTTGGTTTTGAAATGTCTGATGTTGGTCTAATTCTTTTGTCTCCATAGTTATTTGATATTTCTGCCTGGAGACTTTGATGGTTTATACTTGTCTTTGAAATCTAATGAGTTTTACTAGAATATGTCTTAAGAGTTTAATCATTCTGGATTAATTTTTCCTGGTACCCAGTGAACTCTCTGAATGTATAGATGTAAGTCTTTTTTCATTCTATAAAGTGATCTTGAATTATAGTTTAAAATACTAGCTCTGTTGGGGCACTTGGGTGGCTCAGTCAGTTAAGCGTCCAACTCTTGATTTCAGCTTAAGTCATGATCTCAGGGTCATGAGAATGAGCCTCATGTTGGGCTACATGCTCAGCAGGGAGTCTGCTTGGGATACTCTCTCTCTCTCTTTCTCTTCCTCTGTCCCATCCCCCCATTCCCTTGCTCATGTGTTCTCTCTCACTCTCTCAAAAAAAATTAAAATATTGGGCGCCTGGGTGGCTCAGATGGTTAAGCGTCTGCCTTCGGCTCAGGTCATGATCTCAGGGTCCTGGGATCGAGTCCCGCATCGGGCTCCCTGCTCCTTGGGAGCCTGCTTCTCCCTCTGCCTTTCTCTCTCGCTCTGTCTCTTATGAATAAAAAAAAAAAAAATTAAAAAAAAATTAAAATATTAGCTCTGCTTTATTGTTTTTTTCTTCAGGGTCTCTGTTAACACGAAAATTATTCCCTTTTTTGCCTGTCTTCCAAGTCTGCTGCTTTCCCACTGGTCCTTTTTACTGCTTTATTTAGGCCATTTTCATTTTCTCCAGGGTTTCCTCGCCCTCTTTCAATACCCCTTATTAAATTGTTTGAGTCTATTCTCTCTTGGGCAACTTGCAATTTATTCTTTATTTTTGAGATAATTTTGTCTTTTTCTTCCATTGTTTTCCTAAATGCAATCAACCCTTTTCATTTATTCTGATTTTGCCCATTTTATTTTTAGTTTTTGTACTTCTAATTTTTTATTTATTTAATTTAATTTTATTATGTTATGTTAGTCACCATACAATACATCATTAGTTTTTGGTGTGGTGATCCATGATTCATTGTTTTTATATAACACCCAGTGCTCCATGCATTACATGCTCTCCTTAATACCCATCACTGGACTAACCCATCCCCCCACCCCCTTCCCTCTAAAACCCTCAGTTTGTTTCTCAGAGTCCATAGTCTCTCATGGTTCATCTCTCCGTCCGATTTCCCCCCATTCATGTTTCCCTTCCTTCTCCTAATGTCCTCCATGCTATTCCTTATGTTCCACAAATAAGTGAAACTATATGATAATTGACTTTCTCTGCTTGACTTATTTCGCTTAGCATAATCTCCAGTCCCATCCATGTTGATGTAAAAGTTGGGTATTCATCATTCCTGATGGCTGAGTAATATCCCATTGTATATATGGACCACATCTTTTTTATCCATTCATCTGTTGAAGGGCATCTCAGCTCTTTCCACAGTTTGGTTATTGCAGACATTGCTGCTATGAACATTGGGGTGCATATGGCCCTTCTTTTCACTACATCTGTGTCTTTGGGGTAAATACCCAGTAGTGCAATTGCTGGGTCATAGGGTAGCTCTATTTTTAATATTTTGAGGCACCTCCACACTGTTTTCCAAAGTGGCTGTGCCAACTTGCATTCCCATCAACAGTGTAAGAGGGTTCCCCTTTCTCCACAACCTCTCCAACATTTGTTGTTTCTTGCCCTATCAATTTTTGCCATTCTAACTGGTGTAAGGTGGTATCTCAATGTGGTTTTGATTTGAATTTCCCTGATGGCTAACGATGATGAACATTTTTTCATGTGTCTGTTAGCCATTTGTATGTCTTCTTTAGAGAAGTGTCTGTTCATATCTTCTGCCCACTTTTTAACTTGATTATTTGTTTTGTGCGTGTTGAGTTTGAGAAGTTCTTTATACCAGCCCTTTATCTGTAGTGTCATTTGCAAATATCTTCTCCCATTCTGTGGGTTGCCTCTTTGTTTTGTTGACTGTTTCCTTTGCTGAGCAGAAGCTTTTTATCTTGATGAAGTCCCAAAAGTTCATTTTTGCTTTTGTTTCACTAGCTTTTGGAGATGTATCTTGAAAGAAGTTGCTGCGGCTGATGTCAAAGAGGTTATTGCTTATGTTCTCCTCTAGGATTTTGATGGATTCCTGTCTCACATTGAGGTCTTTCATCCATTTTGAGTTTATCTTTGTGTATGGTGTTAGAGAATGGTTGAGTTTCATTCTTCTGCATGTGGCTGTCCTATTTTCCCAGCACTATTTAAAACAGTTTCTCATATTTCCAAATGCTTGTATGAAAGTACTCAATTCTGCTTGATGTGAACTTACAGTTTTCTTTACAGTTTTCTTCTTTATAGTTTCCTTCTTATTCTTGGTTGTCTTATCAGAGGAGAATTTGCCTCAGTTGATAGGCATGAAATTTCATTTCCTTTGTTTTCACTGTATCTCTATGTGGACTTGACTTTACATTTGTTCGTATTTATGGTATTGAAGTGCTTTGAGATTCTTGGTTTTTGGCATCGTTTATTTTCTTTCTTTTTTTTTAAGGATTTTATTTATTTATTTGACAGAGAGAAAGAGTGAGAGAGAACAAGCAGGGGGAGCAGCAGAGGCAGAGGGAGAAGCAGACTTCCTGCTGAGCAAGGAGCCCAATGCAAAGCTTGATTCCAGGACCCTGGGATCATGACCTGAGCTGAAGGCAGACACTTAACTGACTGAGCCACCCAGACGCCCCTAATGGCATCATTTCATACTGGTATAGCAAAACTCAGGTACTTTGGCGGTTTTTTGGGGGTGTGTTTTTATGTGGTAAGGAAGGCCATGAGTCCTTTGCTTTTTTTATATTTCTCCTTTATCTTGTGGAAACATAAGATTTCCCTTTTTTCTTATTTTCCCCTTTTCTTTTTTTCCTCTTCCCTCTTCTACTCCCCAAAGGGTATTTTTTCCCTTCCTTTTTCATATTTCTTTTTTCCCACCCAGAGCTATGAGATTCAAAGAGTGCCATATTAAATCCTGCCTGTCCCTTTAAATCACCGTACTTCAAGTTTCCTTCCTTAATTTCTCTATTTTTGAATAATGTATTGTTACAGAAGGGCACCAGGCATTTGTTTTAATTAGGTATGGCAAGACACACAGATGCAGAAATGACTGTCATGAAGGAAGAAGTTTTTTTACACCCATGCTCATTCCTGGATGCTTTTTTAGTATTTACAGGCTTAGAGTGGACTTAGTCTTTTTGGTGGTAGAATAATTTCAAACTTAGGATTCTTCACTAGCTTCCCTATTTTGCCTTGCCTGCAGTTCTGGGTCTACTTTTGCTCACCCAAGAGCCTCGTGGCAGCAAGGTTGGGGTGGGAGTGTGAGAAGCTGCATTCTGGGATTTGATTATTCTTTTTTTATTCATAGTTATTTTGAAGTTTGGACATTCTCTATCTCCAGGTTGTGCTGAAATATGATTTGCATATAAATTTACTTTTTCTTTCTGCTGTTTGTACTATTTGAGGAGGATATATGAGGGGGCAGGTGGTGATGCTGCCACCATTGTCTGAACCTACCAAGAGGTCCATCAACTTCATTTTTATTGAAAAGTATGGCAGACACAGAGTTGCCTACCAGTTTCCATTTTTCTCTCATTCTTACCTGCTACCAAAAACTTGATTTGTAGTAAAGGAAGTAAATACATAATTGTGTTGTTGGGTACTTGTGTGTCTTATTCAATTTTTAGGCTCCTGTGGCCACGTGACAATTTAGTCAAAGAGATACAAGCAGAAATCTACTTGATGGGTTTTGCAGGAAAGTCTGTACCTCGATAGAAATGGTTAGACTCTTATTAACTTATTTCTTCATAGTTCATGATCTGAAATACAAATTTGCTTAGCCAGGCATCAGGTGGATTGTAATGTACCAATGAGGGGTGTGTGAGTGGGGCATGAGCATGCCAGGTGCACCACGGTGTGATATACACCTGCTAAGAGGAGGAGGAAGATAAGCAGGGAAGTGCTGATTTGAGAAAACAGGAGGTAGGGGAGCAGAAAGAAAGTTATAGCAGGTAGAGAGGGCTTCAAATAGGAAAACCCAGAGAAAATGTCAAATCAAAATTGAATATAAATTAGAAAAATGCTTGAGATATATAATAGTTTGTCTCCTTTGTTTGTTATGACAAGGTGGATTTATATTCCCTAAAACAATTCCTTATCCATAGGGAGTACCCAATCATTATTTTTGAGTGAAGGATTGAATCAATAAGCTTTGAGGTAGGGAATAATTAGTTTTCAAATGGGCTCCATAATCTTGAACTATCTAAATATTTTATGCTTGCTTTCTCCATTTTTGAATAATAAGTCGTTATAAAAGTATACCCAGGATTTGTTTTAATCGGGTATGGTAAGACATACAGACACAGAAATGACTGTCATGTTTTATACCCACATAAACACAGGAGGCCCAGCACAGCATGTAGGGCCACATGAGGAAGTACCAAGGTTGGTCAGGAGGTAGAGGAAGCAGGGGAAACTACGGGCAGGGACCTTTATTGTGGTTTCTGTGGGAAGGAATGGAAGAGACCAGGGTAAGCCAGTTTAAGATTGGCTAGTTTGAATAATTTCAGCAGGCTCTAGGGCATAGAGACTGTCCCAAGTTGTCTGAGGGCTGGCCCTGGCGTGATTAGGGCAAGAGTGATTATGGAAATAGTGGCCTGAAGTGTGAGAGCCTGAAAAGGGCTGGAGGTAAGGGCTCTGTATTAGATGGTTGCACATGAAAGGAGAGTTATTTGCTATCTTCAGGGTCAGCAAGGCCCCAGATGTAAAGATTCAAATACAGAAAACATGGTTATTATATACATTATGTACATTATATACATTTATATACATTTTTGCAGTTACCTCATTTCCTTTTATTAGTAGATATAAGCTCATTCACAAGGTAACTTTATATTCTGTAGTTCTCTCTACTAAGTGTATATACTAAAATCTACATAGCAAAAGATACTAATAAAGTTTCTGGTAATGGGCTGTCTGCCTTGTGAGCCCTCAATAACTAAGGTTTAATGAATGCTATAGAGACTTTCTTTTTTTTTAAATTTTTTTAAAAGATTTTATTTATTTGACAGAGAGAGACAGCGAGAGCAGGAACACAAGCAGGGGGAGTGGGAGAGGGAGAAGCAGGCTTCCCGCCGAGCAGGGAGCCCGATGTGGGACTCGATCCCAGGACTCTGGGATCATGACCTGAGCTGAAGGCAGACGTTTAACGACTGAGCCACCCAGGCACTTGAGACTTTCAACAAAATATTAAATGCAGCCAATGATAGCCCAGTTAACCAGTGGTGAAACTAGGAATTGACTCTAGGCTTTTTGTTTCCCAATGCATTGTGTTATCCAATAAAATCATGCTTTGACCAGAGTAAAAGTCTATGCAGCTGCTCTTGAGAATATCTAAATAGAAAACTTTAGGTAAAAAGCATCTCACTTGTGGTCAGAGATCAGGAGCCTATTCAAAATAACTGACTCTGGGAAGTTCAAGGGACATTCCAGGAAGAATTTTCTCCACTTCTGCCTTTTTTTTTTTTTTAATGTTCAATGATTCATTAGTTGAATATAACACCCAGTGCTCATCATATCACATGCCCTCTTTAATGCCCATCACCCAGTTACCCTATCCCCCCCCACCTCCCTTTCCGCAACCCTCAGTTTGTTTCCCGAAGTCAAGAGTCTCATATAGTTTGTATCCCTCAATGATTCTGCCTTTTGGATTTGCAGTGTCCTATTGAATTACTTCCCAAAGATGAATCATGGCAAGCGTGATTGAAATCTAGACAGTTGTTAGTGTCCTAAACATCAATAATAACTGCAAGCCAAATACCACTAGAGCAATTAGCAAAATCCCAACATCCTGAGCTATTGGTCTCTCTACTTTTGGGCAATAAATAAATTTAAGAGACCCAAAGAAAACTTCAAGGTCATATCCTTATTAGTTCCCAGATATGTCACTTATATCTGTACTTCCTAGAACAACGGAACAGTAATTATCTGACTCATAAACCTTGTGATTAAATTCTGTGATTATTATTATTTTTCTCCAACTAAATAAACTGTATACATCTTCACAATTTAATTGAACTCAAGTAGCTTACTCTAGCTGCTTAGCTACAGACAAAAACATGGGTATTAGTGTATCTAAAATGATGCTTTAATAATTATTTTAGTTTCTCGTCATACTCTCCCCTCATAGGAAATTGTGGCTTCATTGGATGGTTGCTCTGCAGGCTGCAGGCAGATGTCAACCAACCCTGGTGAAGACTGTTTCCTTGATTGGCAACCAGTCAGGCTAATGTAATTTGTATTTCCAGCAGAACTTTGAAGAAAGTTTAAAATTGCTACCTTAGTAATAGCAGAACTCTTGGTTTATAATCTTCTCAATACAGAAAGCTTTTTTCCCATTACTTGAGTTACAAAACACCCTTCCAGTTATAAACCATTTAAGTATGTATAACTAGCATGATCAATACTAGATTCATTTCTATAAATATAGAATCAAGCAAAAACCTGCATAAAATGGGTATTGGGGCGCCTGGGTGGCTCAGTCATTAAGCGTCTGCCTTCGGCTCAGGTCATGATCCCAGGGTCCCGGGATCGAGCCGCGCATAGGGCTCCCTGCTCGGCGGGAAGCCTGCTTCTCCCTCTCCCACTCCCCCTGCTTATGTTCCCTCTCTCGCTGTGTCTCTCTCTGTCAAATAAATAAAATCTTTTAAAAAAAAATGGGTATTAATGGTATAGTGCCCATTCTTTTTTTTTTTTTTAAGAACCATATAAGAAGCTTTTTCTTAGCAGGGATAATTCTATATTGCATTGATGTTGGTTTTGTTTATTTAGCTTTCGCTTTTAAAGAAAAAAAGACTCACTTAGGAATAAGTACAGAAATTATCAAAATCTATAGAATTGTGAAGCTTTATGGCATTTTATAAAGCACTTTCACATTAATTATTTCATTGTGACTTACAGAAACCCTATGAGGGAAGTGGGGCAGGCATTACAGTTTCTATTCTAGAGTTGAAAATAACTTACATAAAAGTAAAAGCACTTTGCTTGCCCTTAGAAACATGACAAATTAACAGTAGAGCCAGGGTCAAACCTAGACCTTATAAGCACAAGACTGTGTTTCTTGTTGGTGTTTTTTTTTTTACTTAATTAAATTTTAATTAAACTACACCCTGACTTAAGGAATTAATTCTCCACTCTGAAAAAAAGTATACCTATTCTCTTTCTGCACCAACTCCCACTCTCACCAACCCATCGTCATCACCTTTCTTTAATGATCTATTACTTTAGTCTCTAAAAACATCCATCCAGCAGCACCTGGGTGGCTTACTCAGTTAAGTGTCTGACTCTTGATTTCGGCTCAGGTTATGATCTCAAGGTTGTGAGATGGAGGCCGGCATGGGGCTCCAGGATCAGCACAGAGTCTACTTGAGATTCTCTCCATCTACTCCTCCGCCCTGCACAAGCTTGCTCTTTCTCCCCTCCCCCCTCAAATAAATAAAATCTTTAAAAATAAATAAATAAAAACATCCATCCATTTTGGCCCTAACCTATCACCAGCCTGTATGGCCATCTATTCAACTGTTATGAGCTCAATTAGATGAGTACATTGACACATCAATCAAAAATCACTCCTATTAATTCCTATCAATCTGTTAAAGCACTACTAAGCAATTCTGGCCTCTCTCAAGCCCATAGAACCTCTGCCCTCACACCCCAGGTTCCATTATTTTCTCTAGTTGCCCAGAGTGATTACCAGACTCCGCAATAAGCAGAACTTGCATGCAGGATCAAAACGTCCACATCCCTGTATCTCATTCCTTCATATTCCTGCTGGATGGAAACTCAAGTTATTAGACTCAACAAACTAGCTAGCTAATTCTACTACAGGGTTTATGATTGATTATAGTTTGAAAATACCCACTTCCCTGAAAAAGGGTTGCTGTTTAACAAAAAGCCTTCAATAACTTACTCCAAAGGGATTGATTAAGTAGTCAGGCAAGGCTAGAGGAAGGGCTTGTTAGGTATTTTCTTAATATGTGATTCTATCACTATCATATGGAGGCTCAATAAAGTGTTTTAGTTTAAAGTGAAATAAGTCAAACAGAGAAAGTAAATTATCATATGGTTTCACTTATTTGTGGAACATAAGGAATAGCATGGAGGACATTAGGAGAAGGAAGGGAAAAATGAAGGGGGGTAAATCAGAGGGGGGTACAAGCCATGAGACACTATGGACTCTGAGAAACAAACTGAGGGTTTTAGAGGGGAGGGGGGTGAGGGTATGGGTTAGTCCGGTGATGGGTATTAAGGAGGGCACGTACTGCATGGAGCACTGGGTGTTATACGAAACCAATGAATCATGGAACACTACATCAAAAACTAATTATGTACTGTATGGTATCATAACATAAAAGAAAGTGTTTTGGTTTAAAAAAACACTTAGAAATTCTGAAATCCACTGTTCTAAAATAAAGCTGCCTAATTGTACCTAAGGACAATGTCAAGCCCCGAAGAGAGAAGGATGGAAACAAACTGGAGTGAATTTAATGTGGACAACAAAGTTTCTAATAAAAGCAAGGTAATGTTTAGGCACAAACTATAAGGGTACAGAGAAAGAAAACTATTCACTTATTGAAAACTTACCATGTTTAAAGTGCTTGGGTATGATAAAGAAACCACACTTCATATTGAATTTGTGTCAAAAACAAGATAGACTTCCTTCTTTACTCCAAACACTATAGCTGCTGGAAGGAAAACAGATTGAATGCTTTTTCCTTCCACTCATAGCTTTTCAACATATATGGAGTACAAACAAACAAAAATGTACAAACAAAACCCATCCCCTAATTTGAATTTTGTGATGAAATTCACAACCCAAGGGAAGAATCAGACATAAATCTCAGGAACTCCACTATTTCCTACCAAAGATGTATTTAGTGATTTTCAGCAATTCTCTCAAGTTAGAGGTTAAAGGTTCCCCAACAGAAATCTAAAGATAGTCTTAGTAAAGCAATAACAACAAAAGGAAACTAGTCATTTGGAATATAAAACAAAGGATAATTAAATTTAGTCTTACTGAAACCTGGCTCTTAGTTTTGTTTGTTTCCTTTTTGGCTCAAAGTAAGGCCACTGACAGCAGATCGTTTGTACAAATAAAATACAACAGGTCCAGACACAGCTTTCACTCTCTGCGAGATTCCTTATCTTTAGATGTTTCCTTTATTCCCTAAATCTGGGCCAAAAAGATGCTTAGATTGTTTTTATGATATCTAGTAAATGAGAGACTAAGTTTTAATTCTACACATACATTATTTCATGTAATTCTCATAATAATTTGAAAAGTTTACATGTATTGTCCTTTTTTGTCTTTGAGGAGATTTAGACTCAGAAACATGAAGAGACCTGTGGAAGGTCAGACTATCAGTAAATGTCACACCCAGAAATCAAACCCAATCTATCTCCACAACCTCCACTAATTTCCACATTATGCCACTTCCCAGAAAGACCAGGAAATGATCCTCTACCTTGGAAAACACAGATGAGCTCTTTTCACCTTCTTCATACATGAAGACCAAGTTAAGTAAAACAAAATATAAGATCCGCTGTGCAAATGAGAAATATAATGGAGTGAAATGAGCTCTTCCTATTAGTTGGAATAGCAAAGAGCAACCAAAATGAAACTACTAGAAGTGAATCAGCTTGGTTTTAAATGACTGGATGTGTGACAAAATATCGACATGGGGAAAATGTGAACACTGCTGCCCAAGGAGCTTTGCATTTAATAAAATGCTGTCTAAAGAAATAGAATATGAAAGCTGCTACTGGGGACAGATCATCTCCTTAAAGCAGGGGGCCCTAAGCTGTGGAAATCTGGTGGCTCATGCTACCATGGCGGGGGAGGGGGCTGGCAGCTGTGCCCCAAAATGTGGGTCAGGGGCTACAGAAGTTCCACATATGGTCCAAAGTCCAGGAAATTCTGACAGGAGCCTGTGGGGGCTCCCACACTTGTTTAGTCTGTGGTGTAGCATCTCATGGGGAGGGGCTAACTGAGTGTAGTGACAAAACCCCCATCTCCGGAAGGCCACTGGACTCTTGTCTGTAAAGCCTTCTCTACTCATTATTAGACCACCTCCCAAGTGAAACTATTCCTGTAGTTTATCCATAGATTGGCGAGGCAAGCCGTAGAGTTGATTAGGCGGTGGGTTTTCACAAGGTAGAGCACGTTGAAATTTTAAAATTTTATTTCAAAATAATTTTACACTGAAAATTACAAAAATAGTGCAGAGTTACCGTGTATACCTTAACCAACCTTACCTTAATGTTAACATCTTATATAACCACGGTACAATGATCAAAACCAGGAGATTAACATTGTTACAGTACTATGAACTATAGACTATTACTTGAATTTTAGTAAGTCTTCATAATGTCCTTTTTCTGGTCCAGGATCCAATCCAGCATACCACACTGCATGTGGTTTTTTAAATTTCTTCTTAGTCTTCTCCAATCTGTGACAGTTCCTCAATCTTGGTCTTTTATGATCTTGACGCTTTTTTTTTTTTTTAAGATTTATTTATTTGTTTTGAAAGAGAGAGTGAGTGCATGAGCGGGGAGAGGGACAGAAGGAGAGAGAGAGAATCTCCAGCAGACTCCACACTGAGCACAGAGCCTGACACGGGGCTCTATCTCACGACCCTGAGATCATGACCTGAGCCAAAACCAAGAATCAGACACTCAACCGACTGAGCCAGCCAGGTGCCTCATGATCATGAAACTTTTGAAGGTTATGGTCAGTTACTTTATAACTGACCTTATTTTGGGTTTGTCTGATATTTTCTTACAATTAGATTGAAGTAAAGCATTTTTGGCACAAATACTAGAGAAGTGTGGTGTCGTTTTCAGTGCATCATGTCAGGAGGTATGTGATGATGTCTTATTACTATTGATACTCACCTTGACACGTGGTTAGGGAGGTGTCTGCTGGGTTTCTCCACTGTAAACTTACTGTATTTCCTTAGAAACTAATAAATATCTTGTGGAGAAATACTTTGAGACTATGCAAATATCTTATTTCTCATCAAATTTTTATCCAGCAATTTTAACATCCATCAGAGAAACTTGCTTGCAACAATTGTTACTGTTAGTGTTTATGTAACACTACAACTTAGAAAACATGATTTTCTATTTCCTTCATTTCTTTTACATTTATTAATTGGGATTCTTCTTTAAAGTTCTCTCTATTTATTTATTCATTTAATAATTTATGTATGTTTGGGCTCAGAGATATTTAACTTTTTTCTAAGGGTTATAATGAAATATTGTCATTCATCTTATTGCTCAAATTAGTACTCCTTTTTGCCATTGATTGGCTTCTGTGCCCTTTTGACATGCTTCCATCTTGAGCAGTTTCTTACTTGAATTTTATGGTCTGTCTCTTTTCAGCCTGTGCTTCAAAATGTGGTAGCCATTAAATCTCATCTGTCCTGACCAACAAACTGGCTTCCCAAGAATAAGTAAATGGGAGCCCCTTAACATCACAGTTTCTCAGATTCATCATATTCTTTGGGCCCACCTCTTGAGATTCTGATTTAGCAGGTCTCATGTTGGGATTCTACCTGGATTTCATAAAAAAAATTCATTAAGTGATGATTCTAAAGCTAACCATGTTTGGAAGTCACTGTCCTATTCCATAGATTATGGGAGTATATTTCTTATTGGTCTCTAGCCGTGCTACTCAAAGTTTGGTCTACAGACCAGCAGCATTGGCATCACCTGGGATCATGTTAAAAATGAAAGTTCTTGGGGCCCCTGGATGGCTCAGTCAGTTAAGCATCTGAACTCTTGATTTTGGCTCAGGTCATGATCTTAGGGTCCTGGGATCGAGCCCCATGTCTGGCTCTGTACTCAGCAGGGAGTCTTCTTGAGGATTCTCCCTCTCCCTCTGCCCCTACCCCAGCTCGCAGGCTCTCTCTGTCTCTCTCAAATAAACAAATAAACTTAAAAAAAAAAAAAAGTTCTTGGGCCCCTCTCAGACCTAAGGAAGCAGAATCTCTGGGGTGGGGCCTAGGAAAACCAGTATTTAAATGAGCTCTTCAGGAAATTCGTGTGCACACTTAAATGTGAGGAGCACTGCAAATATACTGTGTTATAGTTGGTAAAAATCACCGGCAGGCAAACACAATTCATCCTTCTGGCCTAAACCATACCTAAAGCAACTTCTCCCAGTTGACTGGTTTTTTGTTTTGTTTTGTTTTGTTTCCCTGGAATGTACCTAAAGATTCTCATAATCCAGTGCTGTATTTTTCTTGGGTATCATCCAAATTGTTCCAAACATATGACTAGCTACTTTTATAAAGCTGTCAAATTAGAGAGGAAAAAGTGGATTCTTGTTTGCAAAGAAAGATACACACATTCCAACACCGAGCACCACTTCCTTTTTCTCTTGCCTTCTAGTGTCCTCTCATAGAAGAAACAATGCTTAGAAAACAAAAATGTAGTGTATATGAGAATTAAGTTGTCATTTAATTTAAACTTTTTGTACAATGAGAATCACTCTCTGACAGACATATATAAGAAGTCTTCTTTCCTGATGTCTTAATTTATCAACTGTGTATATTATTAGGTATCCATGGCAAAGTCTACAATAAATTATAATAATCCAGCTGAGGCAGTACACACTGTCCAATTACGCTATTTTATTTGGTATTTTAAAATTAGGTGTTATTTGCTTCATTATTAAAGATACACATTTAGAAGGGGAAGTATAATACTGAGTATTTTGGCCAAGTTTACCCGTGCACAGCCTAGCTTCTTCTAGTAGTACATTATACAGCGTCTAAAATAGATGTCTAGACATATTAAGAGCTCAGTAAACAATTAAAAATATTTAACTTAATTTAGGCCTTATTCTGTGATGTGTACAGTGCTAAGCCTTTTAAATATTTATTGCATGTAATCAATGCTATGCCTCTCAGGGAGGAAAGGGGCCTGATTTAAGCATTTGCAAATCTTCATGGCAGAAATACTCTGACCATGGCTAATTTCAAACTCCCCAAGGGCTCAACGAGTGGCCTAGAAAAATCCTGAAAATTTAACAGTTGACCAAAATAGTATGAGCTGACTTTAGTATGCCACTGCATGCAATCTTCACAGCAAGACTACTGTTGTTTTATTATTAGTGTGTCCATTTTGCAGATAAGAAAATCAAGAACATAAGGAAGCTAAGTAACTTGTTCAGGGTCAGATAGTAAATGGTAAAGCTAGGATGCAAACCTGGGGCTCTGTGAGGTTAAAGCTAACATTGCATTAAACTAACTGACAGTAAATTCCATTAGCAATGTGGAGTAAGATGAAGAGTTATTAAAATTCCCATGTGAATCCTCCCAGATGAACCAAAAACATTTTAGATTTTGACTTCTTTCCTTTTGGAACATGATGTTCCCTTGCTGTGTGACCTAAAGTCTTTTCCTTCTTAGGTTCAGGATGTGTTTATCCTGTGGTCAGAGCTGAATTCATTCATTGAAGAGCCTGCTTTTTTTTTTTTTAATTAGTTTCAAAGGTAGAATTTGTGATTCATCAGTTGCATATAACACCCAGTGCTCATTAAATCAACTGCCCTCCTTAATGCCCATCACCCAATTATCCTATCCCCCACCCACCTCCCTTCCAGCAACCCTCAGTTTGTTTCCTAGAGTTCAGCATCTCTTATGGTTTGCCTCCCTCTCAATTTTCATCTTATTTTATTTTTCCTTACCTTCCCCTATGTTGATCTGTTTTGTTTCTTAAATTCCACATATGAATGAAATCATATGGTATTTGTCTTTCTCTGACCAACATATTTCATGTAGCATAATAAACCCCCTAGTTCCATCCACATTGTTGCAAATGGCAAGATTTCATTCTTTTGGATGGCTGAGTAATATTCCATTATACATATACACACACACACCACATCTTTATCCATTCATCTGTCGATGGACATCTGGGCTCTTTCCATAGTTTGGCTATTGTGGACATTGCTGCTATAAACATTGGGGTGCATGTGCCCCTTCGAATCACTGTATCCTTTGGATAAATACCTAGTAGTGCAGTTGCTGGGTCATAGGATAGTTCTATTTTTAACTTTTTGAGGAACCTCCATACTGTTTTCTAGAGTGGCTGCACTGTCAGGTTTGGCCAGCAAACCCTGAGATGGCAAATGAAAAGATTACTCCAGACACTTGAGTAGGAGAAGGGAGAGGCCTGGGAACCAGACGCTGTAGTGGTGAAAGGCCTCGAGCCAAGATTTGTCTCCATTTTTATTGGGGTCATATCAATACACCAGGCGCAAGCGCAAAACAAGGAAGAAAACATAACCTTAATTGTCAGGACAATAATATATGGGGCAGTACATGATAAGAGCAAGGAGGCAAGGAGTTTGTGAAGTTCGTGACCACCACAGATGCCTGGTTTTTTTTTCAAAATTTAAATATTTACTCCCTAGATGAGAATCTTGAGCCGCAGTAAGAATCTGGCCACTTTCAGCCAAGAAACTTCAAAGAAGGCCCAGCGTTCTGGGCACTCCTCCTTTGCTTTTCAATTAGTCCCATCCAGGGAGGCATATACAAGTCAGATTTTGTCTATCCAGGCACTGTGAATTCCCACAGCTGCACCAGTTTGCATTCCCACCAACAGTGTAGGAGGGTTCCCCTTTCTCCGCATCCTCGCCAACATCTGTCATTTTCTGAGTTGTTATTTTAGTCATTCTGACCTGTGTGAGGTGGTATCTCCTTGTGGTTTTGATGCCGAGTGATGTTGAACATTTTTTCATGTGTCTGTTGGCCATTTGTATGTCTTCTTTGGAGAAATGTCTGTTCCTGTCTTCTGCCCATTTCTTGACTGGGTTTTTTGTTTTTTGGGTGCTGAGTTTGATAAGTTCTTTATAGATTTTGGATTCTAGCCCTTTATCTGATAAGACATTTGCAAATATCTTCTCCCATTCTGTAGGTTGCCTTTTAGTTTTGTTGACTGTTTCCTTTGCTGTGCAAAAGCTTTTTATCCTGATGAAGTCCCAATAGTTCATTTTTGCCTTTGTTCTCTTGCCTTTGGAGTCATGTCTAGCAGGAAGTTGCTGCGGCCAAGGTCACAGAGGTTGCTGCCTATGTTCTCTAGGATTTTGATGGATTCCTGTCTCACATTTAGGTCTTTCATCCATTTTGAGTCTATTTTTGTGTATGGTATAAGAAAGTGGTCCAGTTTCATTCTTCTGCGTGTGGCTGTCCAATTTTCCCAACACCATTTGTTGAAGAGACTGATTTTGATGGATTCCTGTCTCACATTTAGGTCTTTCATCCATTTTGAGTCTATTTTTGTGTATGGTGTAAGAAAGTGGTCCAGTTTCATTCTTCTGCGTGTGGCTGTCCAATTTTCCCAACACCATTTGTTGAAGAGACTGTCTTTTTTCCATTGGGCATTCTTTCCTGCTTTGTCGAAGATTAGTTGACCATAGAGTTGAGAGTCCTTTCTGGGTTCTCTATTCTGTTCCATTGATCTATGTGTATGTTTTTGTGTCACATCATTACTGTCTCGATTACAGTTTTGTAATACTGTAGTTTGAAGCCTGGAAATGTGATGCTTCCAGCTTTGGTTTTCTCTTTCAACATTCCTTGGCTATTTGGGATCTTTTCTGGTTCCATACAAATTTTAGGATTGTTTGTTCCAGCTCTATGAAAAATGCTGGTGGTATTTTGATAGGGATTGCACTGAATGTGTAGATTGCTTTGGGCAATATAGACATTTTAACAGTATTTGTTCTTCCAATCCATGAGCACGGAACATTTTTCCATTTTTTATGTCCTCTTCAATTTCTTTCATAAGCGTTCTATAGTTTTCTGAGTACAGATCCTTTGCCTCTTTGGTTAGGTTTATTCCTAGGTATCTTCTGGGTTTTTGTGCAATTGTAAATGGGATTGATTCCTTGATTTCTCTTTCTTCTGTCTCATTGTTAGTGTATAGAAATGCAACTGACTTCTCTGCATTAATTTTATATCCTGTCACTTTGCTGAATTCCTGTATCGGTTCTAGCAATTTGGGGGTAGAGTCTTTTGGGTTTTCTATGTACAGTATCATGTCTTCTGCGGAGAGTGAGAGTTTGACTCCTTTGCTGACTTGGGTGCCTTCCAGTTTTGGTAATTTATATGTTTCTAGGAATGTATCCATTTTGAAGAGTTTGCTTTTTACTCGAAAGTTTGCCTATGATCCCTATGGGCAAATATTTCCTTAGGGAGTAATAATAACAATAATAATATGAAGAAGGAGAAGGAGAAAAGAAGAAGGAGGAGGAGGAGGAGAAGGAGTTGCAGCTGTCATTGACTGCATGCTTACAATATGCCAGGAGGAGGAGGAGGAGGAGGAGGAAAAGGAGTTGCAGCTGTCATTGACTGCATGCTTACAATGTGCCAGGCACTCTACACTATACCTGTTCCATTGCATTTCATTCTCACAACCACTCTATAAGGTAGGCACTATTATTATTCCCATTTTACATGTGGAGAAACTATAGCACAGAGGAAGTTAATACATTTTCCCCTCAAATCACATAGCTAATAACTATCAGGTCCGAGATTGAAGAAACATGCGTGTTTTTTGAGCCTGAACTCTTAATCGTGATGTTATCACCTTTCGTACCTAGACACTCCATGCCAAGCCACTGGCTGATCTTATATTCCAGCAGCCCAACTCCGTGTTATATTCCTTGAAGTGCTTTTCTGGTACATTTTATTTTTTATTTTTATTTTTTGAAGATTTTATTTATTTGTGTGAGAGAGCGAGCACAAGCAGGGGTAGCAGCAGAGGCAGAGGGAGAAGCAGGCTCCCTGCTGAGCAAGGAGCCCGACGTGGGGCTCAATCCCAGGACCCCAGGATCATGACCTGAGCTGAAGGCAGACGCTTAACCGACTGAGCCACCCAGGCATCCCTCTGGTAAGTTTTAAAGGCCTCTCTTCCCGCCTATCCATCGTTTGCTCCCTTTGTCTTACTTAAAGCAGGTTTTCACTGTGAACAGAAGAGCTGGAATGCCTCCTCATTACCCCAGGACCGCTCTCCAAGTTCACCTATAAACCTCCCATGCTGTTTGCTATTAACCATTGTTCATAGATGGCACTCAGAGAACTCAGTAATATTAATTGAAGGTTCAAATTTCATATAATGGGGTGGACACAAGTCACTGTGGGTGACTAGCCCACCTTTAACATTTGAGGGGTATGAAGCAACAATGCTAATTGAAGTCCACACACTATTCATCTAAATATTTAGAATTATAAATCAAGCTAGTAAGCTATTGAACAAAGTATATACTCTGTCTTTATAGTGCCTTAGGAGGTCAATTTTTAATATTAGAATTATTGAATTCCTCCAAGTTTCTCATCGTAGAGCAGGGAGAATTGGCCCCTAATCAAAGGGCTGCCCGTTTTCTTCACACCCCCCAGCTCTCTCCTTACACAATGATTGTGGACCACCCCCACAGTCCACAGATCAAGCTTGAGCCCTCTTCCCAGCAAAGGGGACCCAGAGCCACTCCTTGGCTCTAGGGGTATACCCACTAGAGCTGTGGCCGACCCCAGGAAGGCAGCCCAAAGAAGGAGACCTGTCCCAGCCTTGGATGTGAGTTCAGGGCTGTTGGGCAGGTAATTCCAGGACTCAGGCACCAAGAAGGCCCTGAGTCTGGAGGGGAGCCTAAGCACAACCCTGTATAGCACAGGGCTCAGGGTCAAGTTGCCTCTTGCACCGATCTAGTTAGTACTGATGGTAGGAGCTTCTGAATGTGCTCTTCCTAGGGCCCAACTCTGACCCTTTGAACATTAATTTTGAATGATTCCAGTATCTGACAAAGAGATTAAGCAAGGTGAGGTAGCAATCTAATATTTATAAAAATTGCCATCATTATGAGCTAAAATTCACCTTTCCAGACACTAATGTCAAGACCAATGTGAAAGTTCATGCAGTTTAATCCAATTTGGCTAATTGCTTATAATAAGCATTATGGCATTCCAAAAAGAACTTTGTTTTAAATAGACGGCTCTTCAATGCTTTCTTACATACAATCTGATTTATTTAGTGCTGCGTCCTTCCAAAGCTCCTCTCTTGAATATGTAAATTATTTGAATAATTTTCTTTATTTTAGTTCACTTGAGTGTAAAAGCAGATGATCTGCTAAGATTAAAGGTTTGATACTTAAATTTTCTATAAGCAGCAGAGCAACTGAATAAAGCCTGTAAGTACCTTGACACAGACAAGGAGTGCCCATGGTTGGGGGCCCGGAGCACGGAAACACCTGAGGCTGTGGTGGCTCCTGTGTGGGGAGATCTCAATGAAGCAACCAGACTCAGCTCACACTGCTCTCTGGCATGGAAGTTCTCCAGCTTTTTTATGCATCAGACTCACCTGGAGGGTTTGTCAAAAATGCAGCAGAGTGCTGGGCCCCACCTTGAGAGCTTCTGATTCAGTAGGTGTCTGGTGGGGCCTCTGAGTCTGCAGGTCTAACAGGTTTCCAGGGGAGTGCTGATACTGCTTGTCTGGGGACCCCACTTTGAGAACCACTGCTCTAGGATTTTTTACAGATAGTCATGTACTGTATTCACAGCATGACTTCAATCACTGCTTCTCCTCCCACCTACTTAGTTACATAACTGATAGGCCATCCTCCTACCAAGTAACTAAATAGGAAATTAAAATCAACTAGGTAAGCAGTTTGCACACCAAAGAAGAAAACGTTACAATCACATACAGTTTTTCAAGTTAATGGCCAATTTTAAAGGTCTGAATGATATAACATCTTTCTTCTTATCCTTTTCTGCTATAAACAAAACTCTGGACATTCTGCTCAGCCCTGTGTTCCTCCTAGACAGCAGCACCTCCAGGAGATGGTTTATGGGAATGCATGTCCAAAAGTACTGACTTTCATAATTAGCCTAAATAACCGGAACACCTCTTTCTTCCAGATTTGTTCCTTGTGATGTTATCTAAACCCTTGCTGTTCCTATTTTCAGCACATTATAACCTCTAACAAAAACAGTTACTTCTCTGTGTAAAAGATCAGCACCTATGTGATTGGCTGTGAGCAGAAAGCTACATGTTTTAAGCACAGACCCCTGCTATTTAAGCAAAGCACCCTGAACAAACCAAGAGAAGCTGAAAGCTGCCACCTGTTTAATTTCTAAAGGATTGTTAAGGTTTGGAACCACTCTATCACTCAAACCATGTATATTTTTTCTCGCTCCAGTCTAAGTCTGTGTTTCTTCTTTGTAGCCCTTTGCCTTTTTGACCACATCTGCCAGTGAGCAGCCTGAGTTTCTTGGGCAGTTTGGTTGGGGTGTTTCTGCAGGACAGGGAGGCATAGTGTCACGTCAATCCTAAATATACACTTAAAAGTAAATTTAAGGGGGCACCTGGGTGGCTCAGTGGGTTGGGCGTCTGCCTTTGGCTCAGGTCATGATCCCAGGGTCCTGGGTTCGAGTTCTGCATCGGGCTCCCTGCTCAGCCGGGAGTCTGCTGCTCCCTCTTCCGCTCCCCCTGCTTGTGATCTCTCTCTCTCTCTCTCAAATAAATAAATAAAATCTTTAAAAAAATAAAAAATAAATAAATTTAAGACATCTTCTCCAGCTACTCAGTTTTTGTACATCATCCACAACTATAACTTTACTAAAATGTTTAAATTTTTCAGTAAGTACCTTTCTGCCCTCTTCAAGGGGAGGAAATCCCAAAAGGATAAATTTTAAAGGTAAAACAAATTTTCTGATAGTGGCTCATGGTCTCTCTCATATTGTACATTTTGCAATATTTCTCAAGCTTTCTGGTTTGCTTGCTGGTTTCCACAACACATTGCTGGCCTCCTCGATCATATCCCACACATTTGTTCTCCTTCTACTTATTGGTCATGCTGTGGCACATGTCCTCACTGATTCAGCTTGCACTGGTGGCCACCCCCTGTTTACGACCAAAGCCACAGTGATCATGTAACACCTGATATGTCTTCCTTAAAACACACATAAAGGTTGGAGTCCCTCAGGGCACAAGTCTGATGAAAGGACCAGAGTCCTCATTCATTTTGCTGATTTTTTAGAGGATTTTTGTTTAGCAATATTTCACTTGCACAGCTTTTCATACAGACTTTTCAAGCTAAATTATTTTTATTTTAAACAAAAATCTATTTTTTCCAATGCAGCATGTTTAAGTTAGCATCACTTACTTTGTGAATGAAAATATTTCTGTATCATTTACTAACTAAAATTCATACCATATTTTGTGCTTTTTCTGTTAGATGCTTTTAATTGTAAAGAATAGAGAACTCTGGGGATGCCTGGGTGGCTCAGTCGGTTAAGTGTCTGGCTTCAGGTCAGGTCATGATCCCAGGGCCCTGGGATCAAGTCCCACATTGGGCTCCTTGCTCATCTGGGAGCCTGCTTCTCCCTCTGCCTGTTGTTTCCCCTGCTTGTGCTCTCTCTCTCTCTGACAAATAAATAAATAAAATCTTAAAAAAATATATCTTAGGCAAAAAAAAAAAAAAAAAGAATAGAGAACTCTGGTTGTCTCAGATTAAGGAAGTCTATTTTAAGTCTTCTTGCCCAAATAAGGAAACAGGGATCTCAGAGACACAGCTAGGACACATGGAGACCCAGAAAAATCAAGTTCCAAAACCTCACAGAAGAACAAGGTATTAGTCAGCCCTGGTGGGGACTGGACATGCAGGCCATTCAGGATACAGGTGGCTCCTGGATCCGTGTAATTGTACAGCCCTCTCCTTGGCTGGCTACATAATTTGCAGGTGCAAACTGAAAATGTGGAGTCTTTAGATCAAAAAGCAGGTAAAAACTGCCATTATGGGTCCTAAGGTATAAAGCTTTTTCCTTTCTTTTGCTGTCTCTCTCTCAACTTGTCATGATTTTTTAAATTTGTTATTTAACAAGCATGGAGTCTGCTTGTCCCTCTCCCTCTGCTCCTCCCTGCCCCTCTTAAATAAATAAATAAATAAATAAAATCTTTTTAAAAACCCCACACATTGCATTGTTTGTGCTTTCAAAACAGTTCTGGTTCTGACACAAAGTGTGGCCCTTTGGGGGTGTGAGTGCCCTGCTTACTCAGCCTTAAACATACAGCCTTACCTTGTACTTGCTCTGAGCCTCTGCACTCTTGGGCATCACAGATCCATAGGATTCTGTGCTCCTGGGACGCTGTGAACATTATATATAAATGGGGCTGTAAGGAGTGGCAGACATGCTTATTGTGGCTATGTCAAAGATAAAATTAATGAAAATTTCAAGACCGAGACAGCAGAACATTAAATCAAGTACTGGGCTGTGTTCATGGTCACATGTCCATGAAACTGGCTCTGGTCCCCTCACTAGCAGGAAACATGGTGACTCTTGTTTGCCGTGTGGCCCAGCTGTGTTTGCTCCTACTGCTCTTGTTGCTGCCACCTACTATCTGGTCCTCTATTTGGGTTTTCACCTTGTCCTAACTTCAACTTATTCATGGGCTTTCATGGCCCCTTCTCTGAATTTCTTCTATTTTCTTCTCCTGATGCCAACTGACCCATTCTCTCCACACTGCCACCTAAACTACTGCAAGAGAGAGGCTCAGATAGTCCTTTTCTGGGTTTCATGCCAGCCCACCCCTTGGATGGGGCAGAGGGGCTGGGGTGGGAGGTGGGAGCGGGGAGAGGAAGAGGAGAGAAATGAAGGCACATGAGTTGAATTCAGGAACTTGAAATTATTTCCTTTGCCCTCAGATAATGTCTTTTCAATCTCTAAGTGAATGAGTACAGAAAGTAACTGAAATGACAACGGGTAATTGAAAGGAGAAATACAGTTTTATAGACACATTACAGCTAAAAATCAAATGGCTGCTCAAAGATTTATTAAAGAGATTTAAACTTTCTAGTTTCATGCTACATATCATACCATGAGTTCTTTTGTGGATAAAAACCATTATACAGATTTTGCCTATATGATTAATTTTACTAAAGAAATAATACTATCTACATGTTAATATTTCAGCTGGATTCAATTAATAATTTTCAGAAAGAGTTTTTTTTCTTTCCACTGACTTCGTAGGAGGGAAAAATTTCTGTCTTTGGAAATGTATGGGAGCAAAACCACAAAAGGGCAATTAAACATTGGTTTTGCTTTATTATTCATTTATTTTTATTTGTGGTATGCAGTAATGGATAACATCACCCAAGGTAATCCATGCATGATTATGAAATGCTGTTTTCTTTGTGAATTCATTTTTTAATAAAAATGCCATGTCTGACTATGGCAGAAGTCCATGGTGATTCTTTCTTGGGACCATGCTTGGGAATGTTGGTTGATCATCAGGTCCTTGCATGACTGTTTCTATCCAATTAACAGTTATGAAAATAAACCAAATGCTATGGAATTTCTTTACCATAATGTTGATTTTATCTGCCTTCTCCCCCCACCCATTTTTAAAAAATAAATGCAGTCTGTTGATGTAGAAATAGAAAATGGAACATATCAGAATGGGAGTACCAACTTATATATTTACTTAATTAAAATTAAATTACATTAAACTAATTAAACTTAAATGCATAAAACTAAAGAAGTGAATTAAAATGGGGGAAACCCTAAAAATATTTATTGACACTATTTCAAAGTTTCCTAAGAATAATAAAGCATTCCATGGACCAAATAGTACCAACGTTTATTCATTTTTTGAGAATAGAATACATTTGAAGGGAGTTATGGTGTCTCCGGTATGGGGTCACCTGACAGTGTTTGGTAGACACTGAAAGAAAATTCACTGATGAGAAGTTGGCAGAGTAAAAAGTAGTAAATGATCTGTGTGGAGGTTCAGGGGGAAGAGTGTTCCCCCTGAAGTATGTGCCAGTATAGGGGGGGAGGAACGCTTCACTAGGTACTGTGCTCCAAAACAGGTGCCAGACTGCTGGTAATAAGAAGCTACTCTGGAACTGGTCCACGTGGGGATCAAGAAATATTTGTAAACACCTACCATTCCTTGAAGTCATCTGTAAGGCTGCCTTGCATAGCAATCATTTGTGTCAGGTCTATTTTCAGATTCATTCAACTGTCAGACTATTTTTTCTCATAACTGTTACTTAAGTCCTATTGTTGAATATCATAAAGTATCATATAAATAGCTACTCTATTATAAATTGAGACAAAGATTCTGGGGAACTTAAAGTCTAGAGTAGGAAGGAGACTTATTTTACCGTTTGCCCCTTGACACACTTTGACTTTTATCTTACATGCACTTTTATTTTTATTTTTATTTTTTTAAAGATTTTATTTATTTACTTGACAGAAACACAGCGAGAGAGGGAACACAAGCAGGGGGAGTGGGAGAGGGAGAAGCAGGCCCCCTGCTGAGCAGGGAGCCCGATGTGGGGCTCGATCCCAGGACCCTGGGATCATGACCTGAGCCAAGGCAGACGCTTAAGGACTGAGCCACCCAGGCACCCCACACTTTTATTTTTGAATTTTAAAAAAGGAAGGCTGTGGTTGGAGGACACTGCAGTGTACCTTCTGTAGATGATAGAAATGTAGTAATTTTTTGTACAATTAAATATTACTGTGAAATATATGTACAGTTTATTAAATCTACCCTGTTGCTATAGAAATGGATGTAATATAAATGCTCAGATACATACTAGATTTACATATTGAACAATGCAGTGATATTGTAGACTTAAGCACAGATCACAGAAATTCAATATTTTTAATGTAACGGTTATGCAAATCTGTATTTGCCAAAGGAATTGTATGGAAAATGATTAGGCTGTGCTTGCTTTTTGGGGGAAAAAAAAGGGCACAGGGAGTTTTCTAAAAAATCATTTCCAACTGAATAAAGTTGACATTTGGATAGGAGCTTTTTCATGAAATGTAGTTACAATGACCATCTTCATTATAATGCACTAGCACCCTCTAGTTCATACAAAGGGGAGAAAAGATATTCTTAGAGCTTTTGTCAATTATATTTTCTTTTTGAAAAGAATAAGAGAACTTACCTATTTTTTTTTCCTTTTAAAGAACAGATTGCTTTTATTGAAGAAATAGATGTGGTTAAGGAATTTTTACACCTGAACATGAACAAGGAAGTACGTTCAAAGTTCACTGCAGCACTGTCATACAGGTAAAAATTTAAAATCCGCAACACAATACTTCATGTTACTTATGAATCCAGTGGTATGTAATAAAAGTAGGCAAAATATGGATTGGTGACACTCCAAATTCAAGAGAGTAGTTGCCTCTGAGGAGGTTGGGATTTGAGCATGGAAAGGGAAAAACAGGGAACTTTAACTTTGTTTGTAATAATAATTTATTATTTTTTAAATTTTATTTTATTTTAGTATATTAGTCACCATACAGTACATCATTAGTTTTTGATGTAGTGTTCTATGATTCATTGTTTTCGTATAACACCCAGTGCTCCATGCAATATGTGCCCTCCTTAATACGCATCACCAGGCTAACCCATCCCCCCCAAAACCCTCAGTTTGTTTCTCAGAGTCCATAGTCTCTCATGGTTCATCTCTCCCTCTGATTTCCCCCCTTCATGTTTCCTTTCCTTATCCTAATGTCCTCCATGCTATTCATTATGTTCCACAAATAAGTGAAAGCATATAATAATTGACTTTCTCTGCTTGACTTATTTCACTTAGCATAATCTCCTCCAGTCCCATCCATGTTGATGTAAAAGTTGGGTATTCATCCTTTCTGATGGCTGAGTAATATTCCACTGTATATATGGACCCATCTTCTTTATCCATTTGTCTGTTGAAGGGCATCTTGGTTCTTTCCACAGTTTGGTTATTGCGGACATTGCTGCTATGAACATTGGGGTGCATATGGCCCTTCTTTTCACTACATCTGTGTCTTTGGGGTAAATCCCCAGAAGTGCAATTGCTGAGTCATAGGGTAGCTCTATTTTTAATTTTTTGAGGCACCTTCACACTGTTTTCCAAAGTGGCTGTGCCAACTTGCATTCCCACCAACAGTGTAAGAGGTTTCCCCTTTCTCCACAACCTCTCCAACATTTGTTGTTTCTTGCCTTGTCAATTTTTGCCATTCTAACTGGTTAAGGTGGTATCTCAATGTGGTTTTGATTTTAATGTCTCTGATGGCTAATGATGATGAACATTTTTTCATGTGTCTGTATGTCTTCTTTTGAGAAGTGTCTGTTCGTGTCTTCTGCCCATTTTTTAACTTGATTATTTTTTTGGGGGGTGTTGAGTTTGAGAAGTTCTTTATAGATCTTGGATATCAGCCCTTTGTCTGTAGTGTCATTTGCAAATATGTTCTCCCATTCTGTGGGTTGCCTCTTTGTTTTGCTGACTGTTTCCTTTGCTGTGCAGACTCATTCTATGAGGCCAGCATTACCTTAATCCCCAAACCAGGCAAAGACCCCATCAAAAAGGAGAGTTTCAGACCGATATCCCTGATGAATATGGATTCCAAAATTCTCCACAAAATCCTAGCTAATATTAGGATCCAACAATAATACATTAAAAAGATCATCCACCACGACCAAGTGGGATTTATCCCTGGGATGCAAGGGTGGTTCAACATTTGCAAATCAATCAATGTGATAGAACACATTAATAAGAGGAGAGAGAAGAACCATATGATCCTCTCAGTTGATGCAGAAAAAGCATTTGACAAAATACGGCATCCTTTCCTGATTAAAACTCTTCAGAGTATAGGGATAGAGGGAACATTCCTCAATTGCATAAAATCCATCTATGAAAAACCCACAGCGAATATCATCCTCAATGGGGAAAAGCTGAGAGCCTTTCCCTTAAGATCAGGAACACGACAAGGATGCCCACTCTCACTACTATTGTTCAACATAGTACTAGAAGTCCTAGCAACAGCAATCAGACAACAAAAAGAAATAAAATGTATTCAAATTGGCAAAGAAGTCAAACTCTCTCTCTTTGCAAATGACATGATACTTTATGTAGAAAATCCAAAAGACTCCACCCCCAAATTACTAGAACTCATACAGCAATTCAGTACTGCGGCAGGATACAAAATCAATGCACAGAAATCAGTTGCTTTCTTATACACTAACAATGCAACTGTAGAAAGAGAAATTAGAGAAATGATTCCATTTACAATAGCACCAAAAACCATAAGATACCTCAGAATAAACCTAACCAAAGAGGTAAAGGATCTAGGCTCTAGGAACTACAAAACACTCATGAAAGAAATTGAAGAAGACACAAAAAGATGGAAAAACATTCCATGCTCATGGATCGGAAGAATAAACATTGTTAAAATGTCTATGCTGCCCAGAGCAATCTATACCTTCAACGTCATCTCAATCAAAATTCCAATGACATTTTTCAAAGTGCTAGAACAAACAATCCTAAAATTTGTATGGAATCAGAAAAGACCCCGAATCACCAAGGAAATGTTGAAAAAGAAAAACAAAGCTGGGGGCATCAGGTTGCCTGATTTCAAGCTATATTACATAGCTGTGATCACCAAGACAGCATGGTACTGGCACAAAAACAGACATACAGACCAATGGAACAGAATAGAGAGCCCAGATATGGACGCTCAACTCTATGTCAAATAATCGACAAAGCAGGAAAAAATATGCAATGGAAAAAAGACAGTCTCTTCAATAAATGGTGCTGGGAAAATTGGGCAGCTATATACAGAAGAATGAAACTTGACCATTCTCTCACACCATACACAAAGATAAGCTCAAAATGGATGAAAGACTTCAGTGTGAGATAGGAATCCATTAAAATCCTAGAGGAGAACATAGGCGGTAACCTCTTCAACATCGGCCACAGCAACTGCTTTCAAGATACATCTCCAAAGGCAAGTGAAACAGAAATGAAAATGAACTTTTGGGACTTCATCAAGGTAATAATTTGTTATTAAGTAAAAATAAATTAAACTGATAAATAAAATAGAAATTTTATTGTTAAAAAGAAAAGAAGAAATAGAATTGAAGCAAATATAAAATGTCAGCATTTGTTCATTTGGGAGGTTGGCTTATGAGAATTTGCTATATTATCTATTATACTTTTCAAAAACTTTTCATTAAAAAAACTACAAGCAAAACAAGAAAATAAATTTGCTCTGTCTACAAAAAATGTAGAAATGCCTGCTTAGTATTATTAAGTATTAGAATAAGTAGTGCATATAATAATTTGGAAAGTGAATGAGTATTTCTAAACAGTGGTCAGTTTTGATTTTGATCAGTTGGAGATTTCAAGGGAGTAAACAAAAGAAACCAAAGGGAAAGAAAAGCAACAAGTAAAAAATATTAAATAAAAATATATACTTTTTTTTTTAAATGGGAAACCATCTATGGTTCAATGTAGCATTAGTTTATATACCACTCAGGGGGCAAGGTGGAGGTGAATATTGCCAATATGGCTGTTAGATGTCATCAATCTAAAGATGAATCCTGATTCCAAGGATGTTCAAATATGAAGCAAAACAAAACTAAGTACATTTTAGAATTGGTAAAATACAATAAGCTGGTGTTCTAGATGTTCCATTTCAAATTAATTGAACAAAGAATGCATAGGACTTTTATTGGAAAAACTTACTGAAACTAGTTAAAAGTCTTTAATGAGGGGTGCCTGCATGGCTCAGCCTGTTAAGCATCGGATTCTTGGTTTTGGCTCAGGTCATGATCTCAGGGTTCTGAGGTCGAGCCCCGCCATAGGCTCAGCGCTCAGCATGGAGTCTGCTCAATTCTCTCTCCCTCTTCCTCCCCATCTGCCCCTTTCCCCACTAGTGCACACACACTCTCAAATAAATAAATAAAATCTTTAAAAAATAGATATGACTACATGAATATTATGGATTTTTATTCAATGAAGGACACAATATATAGGATTTATAGTTGGTTGATCATTTGGGACAATATATTTGCAATGTTAAAAATTGACAAGAGATTAATATTTAACAGTGCTGTCCCTTAGAATTTTCTGTGATGAAGGAAATATTCTGTGTCTGTGCTCTCCAGTATGGTTGCCACTACCCACATCAGGCTACTGGACATTTGAAATGAGGATAATGTAACTGAGAACTAAGTTTTTAATTTTTAAATTTTAATTATTTTAAATTTAAATAGCAACATGTGGCTAATGTCTACCTTATTGGACAGTGCTAGGCCTAGAATATTCAAAGATATACAGAAGAATGATTTACTATTCTTTCAGACAAGGTTCTCAGCCGACTGTATTAGTTAATCCTCTGAACCTGAAATGATTTGCATAATCAATAAAAGAAATACAAGATTGTCCAATAGAAAAATATAAATAGGTTGATAAAATGGGAAGCCCAAACTGCCAACAATCATGTGAAAAGATCCAAAATCACAAGTAACTGGAAAAATGCAAACTAACATAATAACATAGTATTTCTAAAAAGGTAGAAAGTCAATACCAAGTGTTGGTGAGGATGTGGGGAAAAGCAACCCCCACTTACTGCTGAAGGTTGGGGGTAGACCAATGGACATCTTGGAAAACAGTCTGGTGAAATTATGGATGCATATATCAAATAACCTAGCAATCTACCTCACTTTCTGTAGAACAGCTCACAAATATGTCATAAAGAAGGTGCAAGATCAAAGATGTCCATCATGATGTTGTTTATGATGGTAGAGATTTGGAGGCTATATAAGTTCATCACAGTGGAAATGGAGAATTACAATGCAGCAGCGGCATACTATGGAATACTCTGCTACAGTCAGAAATAATGAACCAGAACACATACAGCAACAGAGACAGAGTTTAAAAACCCAGTGTTTGGTGGAAAAGGCAAGAAATAAATTGAGATGTGTAATGTAATCCTACTAATGTATGTTTTCAACATCAAGTGACGCAGAAACAGTATTATATTTTTCAAGATACTTAGATACCCAAGGACAAATACCAAGCATATTACTCTTGGTAGCTATCAAGGGGGAGGGTGGAGGGATAGCAGGGAGCAGGAATGAAGGAGTAAAAAGAGAGAGGACTGCTGCAAAAAAGACTGATTATAGTATGGCCTAAATGAAAGAATATGATTAACCTAACTTCTTTGCACCTGATGTTCAAAGGAGGGGGGAGCAAAATATGACTTGGTACCTGAATTCCCTGGATTTTCTAATCATTATCTATGGTTTACTTGATACTATGCATATTTTTTATGAGCTAAGTAGAAGCATATTTTGTGTTCTGTTGCTTCTTTTATGTCAGTGCTTGCTTTAAACACAGGCATGCTTATAATTCATTATATTGGGCTCTACTGGTTTCTATGAACTCCACCAGCTGCTGTTGCTTTTGTACAACAGAATATTTTATGTTCCACTCCAGTATTTCCCTAAAGAACATAATGCTTTGTGAAACCTCTATTGCAGAAAATATGTGAATACTGAACTGAAACTGTAAGAACTGAAGAGCTAAAGGGTCCAGAAGAACAGAACAGGTGACAATTCATAGGCGCTCACGTTAGCTGCTCTGGGTGCAGATTTAGATACTATTCTTTCAGACAAGGTTCTCAGTGGAGTGTATTAGTTAATCCTCTGAACCTGAAATGATTTGCATAATCATGAGGCTGGGCCGGGGATTTGATTCCTATGGCAACTTTGAAGCTTTTTCAGATTTTCTCTCATTTCTTCTCTCTTTTAGAATTTTTCAGGAATGGATTTGTGGAGTTTTTTTCTTAATGTAGAAGAGGATCTCGTAAATCTTTCACAAATTAAAAAAGTGTTCAGAGCTGCAAAAGAAAGTAATTGGACACTGTTGTATTTCATTGCACCTTCCCTAAAGTATTATCATGACCTCTTTGTAAATTAGTTTACCTTCTTGTCTTTATTTAACTGATTTCTTAAATAAATTAATGACCTCCCCCCAAGTAACACATGACACTTCAATTTCAAAAGTATACCATTAAAATGATGGAAATTAATGTCTATATGAATTTCCAAACTATAGCCAGAAAAGCAGTTACTTCATTTCAGTCCTTGTAAAGCTCTCCTTTTCTGCAAAATAAGTATGCCTCTGGTTATCTATCATCTCAACTAAGGTGACCATGTTAAATAGTACCTCATACTATTTAACAATTGCTCCAAAACTTAGTGGCTTAAAATAAAAATAATCTTTTGTTGTCTCTCATGGTTTGAAAGAGTCAGGATTTCAGACAGGCCACAGTGGGAAGCAGGATGGGGCCTCAGCTATAAGACTCCAAGTCTTGGGAGTGGAGTCATCTAAAGGCTTGCTTACATGTCTGGAAGTTGTTGTTGGCTGTCAGCTGAAACTTTCAGTTCCCCTTTCATGAGCCTCTCCATATGGGCTGGTTTGAGTTTCCACATAGCATAGAAGCTGAGTTCCAAGGGCAAGTGTCCTGACAGAGCCAGGCAAAAGCTGCATCCTTTTTATGGCCCATCTTCAGAAGCTACATGGCATCTCTCCCATCATTCCTCACTGATCAGGGCTGTACAAGCCCCATCTGGACGCAAGGAAAGAGTATCTAGATCCCATCTTTTGTGGGGAGGGGTGTTAGCTACATCTCTCAAAGAACATGGGAGATGGGATAAATATATTTTATTATCACATCGTAATGACTGACTCATTTTAACTTGGAAAAGAAGCTCAAATCCCAGGATGGCTTTGGTGCTCAACATTATTCCTTCCTAACTAGTGCACCTCCATGGGTCACTCTTCAAAAATAAGTAAATGAAATGAGTCCTCTCTAAGTTGTCAATGAAAAGGTCTCTTACTCAAGGTTACTAGCTCTTTGAAGATAATTACCAGAAAATGTAATAGAGATAAACCTGTAACATAAAAGTAACTGTCATAGCTAATTAATTAGGACTCAGGGTTGCCAGTGACAGAAATGAACTGAAACTAGTTTAAGTAGACAAGAATTCATTGTCTCGTGAATCTGAAAAGTGCAAGCCATCATACGGATTCAATCATAGCTGGATTCAGGAACTCAAAGAATGTTATCAGGCCTCTGTTTCTTCCCATTTATTGACTCTTCTTTTCTCTGCATTGGTTTACTCCCAGGGAATCTCTTTTCTTGTGGTGACAAAGATGGGTTCCCAATATCTCCAGACTCACACAGTCCCTAGTGCTTGTGACAACAGGAGATAAGCTTCCCCAAAGCTTCACCTAAGCCTCCTCTTAACATGCCTAATAATCTCAGAAAAAGGGTTAGGGTTAGGGTCAGATGGGAGTACCCTCTGGACAAGTCACTGTCCTGATATGCTTTAGTCAGGGTTCTCCAGAGAAACAGAACCAACAGGTATGGAGGCCAAGAAGTCCCATATAGTACAGCATGGGAAAGTTGGAGAACCAGGAAAGCTGGTGGTCTAATTCAGTCTTAAGTCCAAAGGCCTGAGAAATGGGGCGGGGGTGGGGGGGATGATGTAAATTCCTGTCTGGGTTCAAAAACCCAAGAACCAGGAGCACTGATGTCCATGGGCAGGAGAAGATGGATGTCTCAGCTCAAGCAGAGAGAGAAAGAATTTGCCCTCCTTTTGCCTCTTTGATTTGGCCCCTTGATGGATTGGATGATGCCCACCCAAATTGGTGAGGATGATCTTATACTTGGTCTTCCAATTTAAATGTTAATCTCTTCCAGAGACACCCTCACAGACATACCCAGAAATAATGTTTTACCAGCTATCTCGACATCCTTTAGTCCGGTCAAATTGGCACAGAAAATTAACCACCAGGAGGTGGATGGGAAAATTTGGCCAGCCAGAGTCATACCCGAGACACAGGGGTGGGAAGGTCTTATGATTGACAGCCCTATCAGGTGTCAGAGGAATAGTTCCTGAGTGAATAGGTAGCTGTGATACCAGATGGCAGGGGTAAGTGGTTGAGATGCAAAAATAATGGCTGTGAGCAAACCTAGTATTTTTTTAATTATTATTATGTTATGTTAATCACCATACATTACATCATTAGTTTTTGATGTAGTGTTCCATGATTCATTGTTTGTGTATAACACCCAGTGCTCCATGCAGAATATGCCCTCTTTAATACCCATCACCAGGCTAACCCAACCTCCCACCCCCCTCCCCTCTAGAACCCTCAGTTTGTTTTTCAGAGTCCATCGTCTCTCATGGTTCATCTCCCCCTCCGATTTCCCCCACTTCATTCTTCCCCTCCTGCTATCTTCTTTTTTTTTTTTTTTTTTGACATATAATGTATTATTTGTTTCGGAGGTAGAGATCTGTGATTCAACAGTCTGGCACAATTCACAGCGCTCACCATCACTGATATGAGGAATTCTTAGACCTAGTATGTTTTAATGCCTCCTCAAACATCAGTCTAGAATTTTGGTAGAGTTGAATGGGAGAAAGTCAACTTATTAAATCTTAAGTTAGGAGAACCCAATAAGCAACCTTCTGTGTTCTTATGCTATCAAGTGGGGTGACTAAACAATTTACACTTCGTAAATCTAGAGTGTCACTTTTTTTCATATCTACATATTCATTGCTATTTTATCTTTGAAATGGCATGGTTGAACCTCAGTCTTTAGCCTTTACTGAGGGTTTATAGGTCTCCTGTGGAAAACTGTATTAAATCACAAAAGAAAAATGACCTTCCTTATCCTGTTGGAATATGATTTATGAGTCCATGCTTAGGTGTTTTATTACTATATATCATAACTTTTATTAGTGCTTCCATTAATATTGCCAGTCATGAGCCATAAAATCAACTCTGGGTGTATCCACGGCTTTTATAAAACTCTTTCTGAATCACTAGTTTTTCTGTAAATCATATAAAACATTTTTTTAAAAATCTGGCAATTCTCTTGGTTGTGGTTTAGCACTCTCTTTTTTTTAAGAACAGAATCATAGCTGCTCAGAATTGTGGAAGTTCTTGGAAGTCATTTAATCTCATTCTGTATTTCTCTATGACTTGAATGTAGGCAATCTGTAAATTGAGTAGAATGAATGAGTCTCTTTCATAACGTCATGCTGCTGATAAACATACTACCTCACAATGTCCTAGGGGTTATTTTTGTTGTTTGTTTTTTTGTTTGCTTTTGAGACAAATTCTAGTTATCAGAAATTTTCCCAGTTTGTTTGTTTTTTCTTTTCAACCCCACAGAACTAGCCTACACATAACAGGTGCTTAATTTCTCATCTTTAGGTTACCACGGGTTCCCTTCTTCAGGCTTCACGCTTCATCTCCTCAGTTCTGTTCAACTTTCTTTATGTGTCATAGTTTCCATAGCCACCTCTATCTTGACCACTTGACTTTGGCCATGTTCCAGTTCACACTGGGAATACTGGTTCATCGTATTACAAATCTACCAGCTTCTCTGTTTTCTGGTCCTCATTTTTGCATCCTATTCATAGAGATATCTCCGGAGACTGTCAAATTATTTCCTGCAGTCCAGATATCTTATTTTAAGGCCTTTGCCTGACTAAGACAAGCTACCAAAAAAAAAAAAAAAAAAAAAGGAAATGAGATGAGTTTTGTCTGGAATTTTCCCAGATAAATGGGAACATTTGGTTACCAATCTATGACTTGCAGCATCCTCTTTCTTCTGACTTAAAAAAAAAATGGAGATTTTTTCCCCTGACTTTGATCATCTGGTCTTTTTCCCTTCTCCCTAAACGATCAAAGACTATAACAAAGTTTCACTGACCTCATCCACAGGTCCTGTTAGGATTCTTGGGTGTTAATTGTGACAGGATAATATTTTGAAATGTTACCTAAGATTTTCCTTTCTGAGTTTCTTTTACTCTTTGCTCTTAATGGATTTAGTCAATGCCTTCATTGCCTCAGGGGAAGGTTATTACAGCAGAAAAGCAAAGAAAAGGCTTTTTACATTTCGAAAGCTTGTGCCTTTGGACATAAAAATATTCTAGGCCCAGAGGGAACTCAGGCCATAAAAATTAGATGGAGAAAAAATTATGTTACCTGCAGTCAGGGTCTGCTTTTGTCGATCCTGTCACACCCCCTGCTTCCCTTCCTCTTCATCTGTGATTTGTTGAACTACATAAATTTGTTCAGACTGGAGGAAGAGAGAGGAGAAACACTCAATAAGTTTGGAAATCCAAGAACAGAGAAGAATGTGGGTACCCCTGGGAAAGAGGCAAGGCATGAGAGTTTTCTTATGCCTGGAAGAAGAATGAGTGAAGTGTCTAGGTGATGTATCCAGGCAACCCAGGACAACCTCACAAATCCTAACTCTGCACTGGGGAGGAGCAGAATGATTTCCCCTGGGCCTGAGAGTGGCGTGGAAGTGGTGAAAGTCATGCTAACATGGAGGCTTAACACAGAAAGTGATGAGTACTAGAAAGGCAGCAAGAAAAGGTCAAATAGGAAGTTTACTTCTATATGTTTCTCCAGCGTGTGTTCTGAGGAAGTCATGGAGATGTGCTGCTTAGATCCTCCCCCAGCGACTTCCTGGCTAGCTGTAAATGATGCAGTTAGCCCACATGCTCCATCTGTTGGTACCTTTTGGCTCGGCTTCACTTTTTTAAGTTAAGGCCGCCTTTCCCGGGTAGGCCCCCCCCCAACTCCCTGCCACACACACACAGTGAATGACTGAGTGTGGAGAGGGTACCAGCCATTTCTGCCCTGAGTGGGGGTCCTCATGGTCAATCTTTGCTCCTAGCCAGCCCCTTATTTTAGTCAAGACTGTCAGGCCTGCATCATGGTCAAAGGTTCTTCCTGTCCCATATTGTTTCCTCCCCAGTTCATCTCTAAATTTTGTTCTAGGTAACCCTCACTAGACCTTTGCCTTTGTAACTCTGTCTCAGCATCTGTGTTGCACAGTACCCAAATGACACAACTTCTCTGTAGCAAACGCTTTAATTAAAGCACTACCTGGCAGTATTTGTTTTCACTGACATGCACACGCAGCCTGTATATGCTGAAGTCCATCCACTATGGAGAAAATCTACTTTCTAGTCAAACTTCCAATTGACAGAGTTAATCGGATTTACAAAAGCATAAAAGTGTTCCCGGTGTATGGGACGTTGCATTTGAGAAACTTATCCATAGCTTGAAAATGCTTTACATTTTTTAAAGAAAAAATTTACCTATGGCTGTAATCAATGTAGAAAACTTCATGACATCATTAGTTTACAGTACTGATACTAATGCCCGTCATTTATATGTACTTACTATATGGCAGGAAATGTGCTAAGCATTTTCCATACATCATCTCATTTAGTTCTAGAGGGTTGATATCTAAGCAATATTAATTCATGAATTAGTTAATTGCTCTTAAGAATTCCAACTTTAGCCAGAAAGTACATTAGCACTGGAACTGGAAATTGCTATCCTGGCTATATAATGAATGTATTCATTCAAATGTTAATGTGTAATGGTGGATCTTGGAAACAGAAATATTATTGTACTTATTAGCTCCAACAAAGTGTATATCATAGGAATAATTATAAACTTTCCAACCACATTATTTATTCAGAAAAGTACTGTTTTCTTAGGATATTTTTAAATTGCAGCTTGGAAAATTATGATGCAGTAAATCTGTGTTTGATTTATACAATTTTCACCCATGTATTTCTTTCAAAATCCAACCTCTTACTTCACAAAATAAAATATGAAAGCATTGTTTTTACATAGGGGAGCATTAAGGATGGGTAAAATTGCCTGAGTGTGGAGTCAACACTATCAGATCCCAAGTAGGGACCCTGGCTATTTTGAATGTGAATGGATTTTGTCAAATGCTTTTTCTGTGTCAGTTGACATTATTATATGATTTTTCTTCTTTAGTCTGCTTATACAGTGGATCATGTTGATTTTTTAAATGTTGAGCCAGTCTTACATGTTGGAATAAATCCCACTTGATATGGTATATACTTCATGTTATGTACTTCTTTATACACATTGTTGGATTAGATTTGTTAATATTGTGTTGAACTTTTGTATCTGAGTTCTTGAGAGGTATTGGTCTTTAGTTTTCTTTTTTTGTACTGTTTGTCTGGTTCTGGTATCAGAGTAATCCAAGCCTTACAAAATGAGTTCCCTGCTCTTCCTATTTTTTTTTGAAAAGATTGTGTAAAACTGATGTTGACTTTTCTTGACGTTTGGTAGGATTCTCTAGCAAAACCATCTGGGCCTGGAGATTCTTTTTTGTAAACTTTTAAATTACATATTCCATTTCTGTAATGGTTAAAGGACAATGCAGATTAATTATCTAGTTCATCCTGGTTGAGTTTTGGTATTTTGTGATTCTCCTTTTGGCTATTTTTTTCTTAGTATAGTTGATATACAATGTTACATTAGTTTCAGGTATACAACTTAGTGATTTGACAAATTTATAGATTATGCTATATTCACAAGTGTAGCTGCCATCTGTTCTGTTACATCACTATTACAATATCATTGACTGTATTCCTTATGCTGTGCCTTCTATTCCCATGACTTATTCATTCCATAACTGGAAGCTTGTATCTTCCACTTCCCCCTTTTTGGCTATTTTGAAGGGAGAGAGGAAAACACTCAATGAGAGGGCCACATATAATGTGAAGATCTGAGTAGTAATTTGATTTTACATTTACATTTATAGAATGTAAAGTATTTGATACTCAGGATTTAACTTGTTAAATGGACATGAACCAAACATTTGGAATCATGAATCCAAAGAAGTGCTGAATGCAATGTTGGGGGTTTATTTGCTTTTCCTTCTTCCACCCTAAATCTCTGATTTTCTTGGCCCTGTTTTTAAATTATTAAAAGTAAATGATTCAATTTTTTGCCACCAAAACCCCAAGATCCTATCGAGTATTTCACTTGAAATCAAATATGGAGCCTAAGAAATAAAAACCTTCCTCTGCTGTTGAAATAATGCTTAAGATACATGTTTGCTGGGGCACCTGGGTGGCTCAGTCGTTAAGCGTCTGCCTTCGGCTCAGGTCATGATCCCGGGGTCCTGGGATCGAGCCCCGCATCGGGCTCCCTGCTCCGCGGGAAGCCTGTTTCTCCCTCTCCCCCTGCTTGTGATCCTGCTCTCGCTGTGTCTCTCTCTGTCAAATAAATAAATAAAATCTTTAAAAAAAAAAAAAAAAAAAGATACATGTTTGCTATTTTTACAGCTGTATTGGTCAGAGAGAATAATGAAGACGGAAATTACGTATTTCAAATAGGAGGAGATTTAATGTGGGGAATTGATTACACAGATGACAGAAAACTGAAAGAAAAACAAGGCCATTGTGAGGTGGCCCAAAGATTAATGCCTGCAAGAAAGTAATTTTTCAGTCCCATCCAAGGCTGGAGAACAAAAGGAAAGATGTGAGGCTACAAAACCCTTGGTGCAACAAGGAGCACACATGGCTGGTGCTGGGACCCCCAAGGAGGTGTTGTGTGCCTGGTGCTCAGGGCTCTGAAGGGGGCCTCACAGGGCTGGGGATGGGATGCCTGAACGCACTGGATGCCTATTTTTCTGTCAAATGATAACTATGGAACAAAAGGGGCAACTAATCAGTGACATAGTAGACCCATTTCAGGGAAGGCAAATCAAGAAGAGCCACTATTGGGGCACCTGGATGGCTCAGTGGGTTAAGCGTCTGACTCTTGATCTCAGCTCAGGTCTTGATCTCAGGGTCATGAGATCGAGCCCCGCACTGGGCTCCACACTTGCTGTGGAGCTTACTTTGAAAATAAATAAATATAGACATTAAGGAGGGCATGTGATGTGATAAGCACTGGGTATTATACAAGACTGATGAATCACTGACCTCTACCTCTGAACCCATAATATATTATATGTTAATTAATTGAATTTAAATTTTAAAAATGGAAAAAAAATTTAAAAGAAAATAAATAAATAATATACGATTAAAAACAAAACAGAGCCGCTGTTGAATGGACCTAAGCCTGAAATAGTATATTACAGAAATCATAGTAAAAGTATAGCTGGACAAGAGATCATTCAGCTGGGAATTGAAAGTGAATGTCTATGGCAACTTGTACTCAATGTCAGGAAGCTGTGTATTTAGCACAGGGCCTAGCACATTTGTTGAATGGATAATTCAGTTTCCTTTGGAGATAATACCATAAACACGAACAGTAGAATAGCCATGCCTTCCAATGATGCTGAGCATTTAAGAATATGCATATACTCGTTTTATAAACCTAGTACACAGGAATGTTTCCTTTTACTTCTTTGGGTTGTTTGGAAGAACCTCTTCTGTGTGGTCTTTATTTTAAAGAGTTCAGTGGATAATTTCGTGCCTGCAGCAGTCATATTGCAAATTGCAGTAAATCAAATTCATGTTATTTAGAATCCACCTGAGAAAAGTTAATCAGAGAAAAACATAAAATTTTCTTTCCATTATAGTAAATAAAATTTCAGATTGTGCTTTATATGCTCCTTAACAGGAAAAAGTCCAGTAGTTTACACTGAAGAGTAGTAAAAGGTATCTTTTACCTTGTTAAATTAAAGGTACTTGACCAAAGTACCTCTATGTTCCCCCTTCTAAAACAGAACAGAGTATCTTCAATTTGAATGTGTTAAGTTTTCACCGTAAGAATCATTTTCTGGAGGCTTTGAGTGTACTTGTCATAACATTACATAGACTACCTCTGTAACTTTCTCTCAAATTGAAATCAAGTGCTGCTATCTGCTGATTTGAAATTAAAAGTACATTTAGTGTATCTCAAAAACACCCATTATGAACTCTACCCCTGTAGAAAACATAGATTCTAAGGCAAGGATATTTTTAGTTTTGCCTGCTGAAATAAGTCACAATAACCTTCCATGGTTTGGTACTTATGTGATTTTTCATTATAGAAATTCAAAATTATACAGTTGAATGTAATTTATGAAAATATCCAGGCATTGTGGGATCAAGAGCCTTGTGGGGTTCCTCATTCAGCAGGGTGTCTGCTGGAGATTCTCTCTCCCTCTGCCCCTCCCCCCAGATAAATAAATCTTTAAAAATAAAATAAATAAGTAAAATCTTTTTTAGAGAGAAAATATCCAATTATCTATGAGCCTCCAGAATTTCTTTTTTCTTTCTTTTATTTATTTACTTTTAAAGATTTTATTTATTTATTTATTTATTTGAGAGAGAGAGAGCATGTCGGGGGAGGAACAGGAGAAGGACAAGCCGACTCCGCACTGAGCACAGAGCCCCACATGGGACTTGATCTCAGGACCCTGAGATCATGACCTGAGCTGAAACCAAGGGTCGGATGCTTAACCGACTGAGCCACCCAGGTGCCCTGACCCTCCAAATTTTCTAACTAAAAATGAAACCCAATCAACTGAGTGGCTATTAAATGATTTGGAGAAAGATAAATTTAATTCTGTGACCTGGAAAAGCCATCCTTTTGTCCCAGTGCCTTTCATTATGCCTGGTATACAGTAGGCACTCAAAAATATATTTCAGTAGATAAACAGTAATAAATTAAATAGACTTTAATTTTTTTCAAAGGGTTTAAGTGCCTCACACAAAAATGAGTAACATATAATAGAGAAGAACAGTAGAGATTTTATTTATTTATTTATTTATTTATTTTATTTATTTATTTTTTATTTATTTATTTGACAGAGAGAGACACAGCGAGAGAGGGAACACAAGCAGGGGGAGTGGGAGAGGGAGAAGCAGGCTTCCCGCAGAGCAGGGAGCCCGATGCGGGACTCGATCCCGGGACCTGGGATCATGACCTGAGCTGAAGGCAGTCGCTTAACCAACTGAGCCACCCAGGCGCCCAACAGTAGAGATTTTAATCAAACAGAAGAAAATTGAGTAAGTGAAAAGATAAAACTCAAAAGAATAAAAAATAAGTTTGGGGGTGGTAAAATAGCCACTGGTAAATCTATGGATTTGGTTTTCCATGGACGGACTAAGAGCACAGAGTCAGAAACACTTGCACAATTTAGTGTGATGGGACTTTTAAATTTACCTTTTATTTGATCATTTTGCATTAGGAGCCTCACCCTCAGCTGAGTCACGTATTAAGTAGGCTACTATTAATGATCCTTAATTCAGACTTTGCTTTATACTACAAAACCCACAAACCATATGATACTGCTTGAACAACTGAAGTCTAACACTGAACACAGCTCTTTTAAAAAATATTCTTTCCTAGATAATTGCCCAAGAAACACGTTGGAGGGTGAGTATCCACTGGATATGGGGACTGTCCTGAAATGAAAGCTACAGCTTCCAAATGTCAGTTGCCAGTTATTATTCCCCCACTGAGATTTCCCTCACTCACTGCTCCTCTTGCACCCACTGCTTCTTTCCCCTGCTGCCTGCAGGTGCTTGAGGTGGGCTGCTGCCGAAACTACTCCTCTAGGGCTGGCCCTGCTATGCCAGACACAGGACCAACCTCTACTTGGAGTCTGGCCAACCTCATTCCCAGCGCCCTTTGGATTTGCCATCATGTGCCTGCCCTTGCCATCTCATGCCATCCCTGTAGTCAGAAGGAACAGGGAACTTGGCGTTGGCTGACGGCCTGGGGCTGCAGTGATTGCACCACCCACGCAGTGAGAGCTGGCTTGCCCTGGGGCAACAGCACATCTCGTTTTGGTGTGAGGCAGGCGGAGGGGTGCAAGACAGCTGGAGGCATGTCCAAGTCTATACCTCAACCGGTTCAAACTGCGCCTTAGAGAGAAGGTGACCCGCGGTGGTTTTGGACAGAACTGCAGACACGACTTACCCAATTATATTTTCACAGTTGTTTGATTCTATTTCCAAACTCATAAAAAACCAATGCACTTACTATTTTGGATTGTTAATTGAAAATAGACTCAAAATATAAGCATGTTGATGTTAGTCTCTGGCTGGTTTGAAACATTCCTTTGAAGACAATATGTCCAAGAGCTAATTTAGGCACAAACTGTTTCTATAGACTTACCCTTGTATATTTTTGCTCTTGCATAATTATACCACTGTAGAAAAGAACTCCTGGGTAAGTTCCCAAGAATAATATCCCAAACCATGCTACAAAATTAACATGAGAAAGAAACTACCACTGCTTAATGGATGCAAGGTTTCCTTGTGGGGTGATGAAAATGTTTTGGAACTAGATAGAGGTGTTGGTTGTACGACCTAGATAGAGAGTGAATGTCCTGAGTGCCACTGAACCGCACTTGAAAACGGTTAGTTTTACGTTGTGTGAATTTCACCTCGTCAAGAAAAAAAAAGTTTAAAAAAAAAAGAGGGGGGGAGGAAAAAAAATTACGACTATTCTGTCACCCCTGAGAAACCTGGGAACTCGACTTCACTGCAGCATCTACCAGCAGCAGCACTGTCGCCATTTCTGATTCAGGAACTTGACCTTGCAACCACGATGCCCTCTTCTGAAAGCAAGACAGAGGTGCCACAGCTCGCGCCAGCAATATGGGAAACTGCACAGGCTTGTCCTTCACGTTGCATATGTTTCTAATTGTCAACACCCAAGTTACTGTCTGTATTCTAGGAGCAAGGGAGACTTAAGGGAGCAATACTCATAACATGGAGGTTTACTAAGATACAGAAAGACCCTTCAAAAGACGGTGGGCTACCACAAGAATAGCAAGCATTTATTACATCATCCTTGCCACGTGGATGCTGTGGACACTGAGAATTTGATTAAGTTCTAAGAGAGAGGAGATCTTGTACCTTTTACTTCCCAGATGATGCAGGCAAAAGCTTGGTTTTGCTACAGTACCCAATTACTGCTTGGGGCAAATCAATATTTGGACTATGTACTCCAAATTAGACTATATACTCAAATCTGTCATTTGTTGTTAGACTGGCCTGCATTCACCTCCCCAGGCATCACATTCCCGTGAAGTATGATTGACCATTGACCCATTTAGACATAGGACTAAGCAGGGGCACCAGAGATGCCATCTTTGGTGTATCCACAGAAGTCAATGATTTTTATCTATAATAGTAAAGAGTACTATGGTCACACAAACTGTATGTGTGTGTAATGTGGCACATAGGGTTCGGGGAGAATGGTGATCTGGACTGTACAAGTTATGGCATCTACCACGTTCTTGAGGGGAGTGGGTGGTTAGTGAATTTCTACATGCTGATATTCACCTACTTTTTTTCAAACAGGTAGTAAATATCATTCCACAGATCCCACCCCTGTGTTGGCTAGAGAAAAGCAAAGTGGGTGATTTTATTTTGTAACAGTTAATATTGGCCTTAATGGGACATAGATTAATATTAAAATCTAAGGAAACCTATTAGGTGCAGCTTTAATGAGCACAGAGCACTGACTCAGATAGAGAGGGTGGACCAGTGAGTAGTCTATGTAGGTCTACATGCATATCTTTAAGCTCAGAGGCTCCTGTAGGCATGTGTATCCTACACAAAGGCCTTCAGTGTCCTTGACCGCTCAGAGTAGAATAGAAGGATGCATTATGATATTCACTTCTGTCTTGTGTCTCCTGTTGTGCCTCCTGTGTTGTGCCCCGAGTGGCCCTCACTTATAGGTAGAAGACTGACACAGAACCAAATGGATGGACTGGAGTAAGATGCTGGGAAGTGTAATAAAGTTGTGCTAGTAACTAAATGGGCCAACCAATCCCATGTTTCCTAGATTTTTTTTTAGGGGGGTGAAGGGAGGGGCAGAGGGAGAGAGAAAATCTTAAGGAGGCTCCATGCCCAGAACGGAGCCCAATGCAGGGCTTGATCTCACAACCCTGAGACCATGACCTGAGCCAAAATCAAGAGTCGGATGCTTAAACCACTGAGCCACCCAGGCGCCCCCGCCCATGTTTCTCTCTTTTTTTTTATTTTTAAAGATTTTATTTATTTATTTGACAGAGAGAGACACAGCGAGAGAGGGGACACAAGCAGGGGGAGTGGGAGAGGGAGAAGCAGGCTTCCTGGAGAGCAGGGAGCCCGATGTGGGGCTCGATCCCAGGACCCTGAGATCATGACCTGAGCCGAAGGCAGATGCTTAACGACTGAACCACCCAGGCGCCCCTCATGTTTCCTTCTTAAAGAGAGGAGTCCATAGAGGCAAATTTTTTCTCTAAAAGCCTCAAGAAATGTCAAGCATGACACCTACAAATAGCTGAGGGCTGAGACCTTGAACCTTATACTTGCTTAATAAGCCATCTCCTGTCTGTCATTATGGAGGTGAGTGACAGAAGGGCATCAGAGATCAATGCCCCGATGATGCTTGGATAAGAACATAATCAATATAAAGCTCCAAGATAATCCCAGTTAAAGACAGAACTAGAGAAATGGTCTGGCCACCCCATATTGTGGCACAAGACAAGAAAATTTCAACAGCCCTTAGGCAGGACAGTGAAATTATACTGCTGACCCTCCAAGTGAAGTCAAAATGATAGTCTAAATGGAGGGGACTAGAAAGGCAGGCATGGTCAACTTTGTGGCAGCATGACATTGATTGGACATGTTGCCATTTACTCAATAATGAAGACCACATCAAGGACCAAAGGAATACATGGGAAACTATCTTATTCAGCTATCTCTAGTAAAACTCAGAAGCCATGATTTATTCTGAGGTGATGTACTGGAGATTTTAAGGGTGACGTACTAGCAATGAAAAAATTAGAGAACAAAAAGATTTTTAAAGGATATTTTTATTAGCTCTGAAAATGAAATACGTAGATTTAAATCTAACAAAGTACAGGATCTGTATGCTGAAGGCTACAAAACGCTGATGAAAGGAATCAAAGATGATCTAAGTAAATTGAGATATGTAGATTGAAAGACTCAGTGTTGTCAAGATATAAATTCTCAAATTGATCTGCAGATTTAACATGCCACAATCAAAACCTCAGCAGGATTTTTCCACATATCGATTTGAATGTTTTTACCCATTAATAGTGACAAGGACAGCCCACTTTTCCAGCCAGGTTATAAACTAACTTTCCTTCACTGTACCCTCAGTAGTCACCCACTCACAGGACAGTCATGTATTAGATTATGCTCAATTACTGCATCATCTGCTAAATTACTGCAAAACATTACCTTCACAGGTATAAGAGGTCTTATCAGCTATCTTTGATGTGCCCTGTCAAGAGCTATATACCCTGGAGACTAGATCCACATGCAAGTTCATCAGGGAAAGTCACTGTCTTTCTCACACTATACCAAGTCTGTCTATCTCACACTGCTGTCAGTGCCAGCACTTCCGGTCTGGGGCCCGTGCTTCCCACTACCAGAAGACTTTGCTTATTGCCTGGAGCAGACAATAAGGAGGTTAGTGAAACTATCATTATCCACCAAAAGTTGCTGTCATCACCCATAATCTCCCATGAAATGAATATGAAGATGAACTTTACACACGGGCATCACTTCCTTGCATTAACCAGGACTTTCACTGGGTAAGATCCTTTTAACCCAGATTTTACCAGAGTTAACTAATGAGATTGGATCTCAAGGTCATGGGTACACCCGCCAAGTATTCTGAGTATCAGGAATGGATCCATCCTAGCCCTTCTTAATACTCTTAGAATCAGATTACCAGATCTATCTGGCTCCCCACTTACACTGCACCTGGTTTAATCTCTTCAGTTAGTCTTTTGGGATACTGATAGCAGTTTATCCCACCCTTGCTATTCAAAGTGTGGTCCATGGACCAGCAGCATCAGTATCACCTAGAGACTTGTTCAAAATGCAGAATCTCAAACCCCACTTCAGACTTGCTGAATCAGAAATCTGTGCTTTCTCAAGATCCCTAGGTGTTTCTTGTGCACATTGATGTTTGAGAAGCATTGCTTACAAGGACTTCACTGTACCTTCCATTTGTTAACTAAGTCTTTGTGAAAACATACCCTGACCAATAACAAAGATCAAGGTCAGCTGTGCACTACAGAAAAAGAGCAATTGCCTGATGGTTCCTAATTGGTGATCGTTCCTATTGTTTGCTTTTGTTGGTCGCTGAAGCTTAATTGATTTTGAGATGAAAGGGAGACTTTTCTCCAAAATGAAGATTTGCTACTCCAGAGTGAGAAAGGCTAAGCTTTATCAAACAAATGTACTTGTCAAAAACACTAGGCCCTTTTATAAACTTTATGTTTGCCCAAATACAAAGACATTGGATGTTTCTTTTTTCCATGTTTCAAAGTATCAGACCAGAGTTAGGAGGAGGAATCCCCAGGCTAGAGCTTCTACCTGGCAAATGGTGAGGCTCTGGACATAGTACTAATTACATTTTCCATGGCAGGGCTAACATGGACTCAACCCAACAGACAATTCCAGGGTATGTCTTACATCTGACTACCACTATCCACGGTTTATTGTAACATCCAACAGTGGCCTGTATAGTGAGTCAAGCAATTGTAATTATGACTAAATTTTACTTCAAAATAATAAAATAGTATTTTCTGTCCAAATTTTAACTTGTAGTATGATAAATTACACAAATTCTTCAGATATTGAAACATCTTTGGATTCCTGGGAAGTGCCACACTTAGTGATGCATTATTTTTTATACACTATTATGTCAGTTTGCTGCTATTTTACTGGAAAACTTTTCCTCTATGTTCATAAGATTAGTGTATAAATTAATTTTCCACACTGTGCATGATCAGGTTTAGCTTTGAGATTTTACAAACTTTATGAAATTGATTAGGTGGCTTTCTTTCTTTTCTATTCTCTGAAAGTTTAAGATCAGAATTACCGGCTTCTTGATAATTTGATAAAATTCACCTTTATTTATTTTTAAAGATTTTATTTATTTATTTATTTGAGAGAGCGAGAATGAGAGAGAAAGAGAGAGAGAGAGCACATGAGAGGGGGAAGGTCAGAGGGAGAAGCAGACTCCCTGCTGAGCAGGGAGCCTGACGTGGGACTCGATCCCAGGACTCCAGGATCATGACCTGAGCTTAAGGCAGTCGCTTAACCAACTGAGCCACCCAGGCACCCAAAATTCACCTTTAAATTGTCTTTTGGTGAGATGTCCTTAGGATTACTGATTCCCTTAGTAGTTATTGGTTGATTTAAATTGCCAACATCTCTTAGATGAATCCATTTCTTTTACATTTTCAAAATTTCGATCATAAAGTTAATGGTATTCTTACGATTATTTTCAATCTGTTTGTAGTTATATCTTCTTGTTTTTATCTAGATACTGTTCATTGGGGCCTTTTTTCCCTGGTTGGCCTTGCTACTGATTTCTCTGGCAGTATCCCTCCCTGGAGGTACAGCCTCCGGCTACTTGCTGCCACACCTACCCGAAATGCCTTTGCTCATTTACAGCTTTATACTCTGAAAGAAACCCATAGGTTTAGTAGTGCAGTTTTGCTACTCCTTCAACTTCTTTTCTTCTGTATTTTGTCCTTTTGCTAGGTTTCTTGTGCTGGTTACTACCTATAGTTTTCTTTATTGTACTGATTCATTTTTGTGTGAGCTATCATTTTGAGAAAGGGCACATGTTGAATTCATGATTCATTACGCATTCACAGAACATACGCTTGTAAGGGCCTCCTATGTACTGGGCATTACTGGAAATATTGAGAGTAAATGATGAAAAGAAATAGTTCCTACCAAATCAGATGATTTTTATACTGTAATAGAATAAAATAAATGACATTCGGTTTCTCTCATTCTATTTCAGTTATGTAATCAGATGGACTTTTTTAAGTTTTTGGACAAATAGATATTTTTACACAGTATTATAATTCTATTAACTGTTATATTTTGAATTCTATAATGGAAGACATCAAAATATACAACCATGGCAAGAATACTGGGGCCTTTTATATTTGAGTTAAACTTTAAAAATGTCCTGCCCTCATAAACTGTTTCTGAAAGGAAATTTTCACCATTTTAAATTTATTAGAAACTGATGTCAACATTTCCATTCAAAACTACAGAATTCCTGACAATATTCTATGTGACAACTGCAGGAAGTGCACTTCTAGACTTTCAGAAAATAACTCCCAAATGAATGTAACATTCAAATGAAGTTTCTCTGGTTTACCTTCCTGGAATGAAACTTGTATATTTTTGCTCAAAAATCTGTAATTTAATAGAGTAAGAGATAGCTGTTCACTATTCCCTAATAAAAATAACAGCTTTTGCAAGATAAGAAAAAAGGTCTAAAGTTCTGCAGGAAAAACAGGCTATCTTGCATCAGAATGAAGGGACCTAGAAACACATTCCAAACCCACTAAAATGCAACCTCATTGCTGAAAAACTTCTTAAAATTACAGTTGGACTGTGTATAACCATGTACAATATTGGCCCCAATGAGGAAAGAGTATTAATAAGAATGATAATAATATACACCTATATTGTGTTTACTAAGTGACAAGCACTGTTCTTATATATATAAATACAGATTAAGGTTCACGTTGTAAATTAAAGAAACAAAACAGGCAATCTCGTCTTTTCCTGTTAAAATCCTATGGTTAGCAATCACTAAAGAAATATGAAGTCTCTAGGAAAAAGTGCATGGTATTGTCTAATTCTTTCCAAACATGTAAACAGAACAAAGGGGCAGTAGTTTTAGAATGCCTGAACTAAGCAAACCAGCGTAGGTTCTTTTTTGAAATATATAAAATCCTTCACACCTCATTATAGTATTTTTTTCAAGCATTGGGCTTGGCTGTAAGAAGATTAATCATTGGGGTCAGAAGTTAATCCATACGATGAAATGTTCCTCCAGGAAAAGCCCTGTTTGCAAACCAGCTAGTTCAATCCTGATTACCTATCTATTAAAACTTTACATTATGACAAAGGAATTGAAGACACACACTGAAACTGGTTGACTGATTTTTGGCTTCCTCTCTGATTAGCCATTTAGAGGCCACAAAGGGACAGGAACACTAGTAGTTTGTTTCCCCAGTTTTTCTATGGAGTTTGTTATGGAGCTTGTTGGATTTAACAATGATGGGAAGTTGTAGTCATGTCCCATTATTTAGGAATAAAGACAGGAATCTTATCTTTGACTAGATTTAGTTCTGACTCTTCAACTGGTACAGAGGGTAAGGCTAGTTAAATTAAGACCTTTCCTACAGTTACTTATATTGTGAAAACTTATTCAAAGAGCACATTAATATAACCTTTCAAAATCACAGAAGATCTTCACTTATGCAGTAAGTCGGTGGGTTTTGGATAATGAAAATCTGGGATAACTCAAAGCATACAAATTTTACTTCTTGCCTTGCCTTCTCCATTAGAATATACACATTGGAAATCCAAGTTCCAAACATTTCCTCTACTGAAGACAGCGAGACTCAGTGTGAGCCATCTAGGTACAACTATTTGAGTGTTTATAGAACACTGACCCTTGATGATGGGAGAGATCTTAATTAAAAAAATATAATTATATTTAAAAAACCCTAAATTGACCCAATTAATTTTCAAAATAAGAGTTGATCCATGTTTTCAGTTTATTGCCACACACAAAACATTTTATAAAATAATATGGTAGACTTCTACTTCAACATCTTCATGTAAAAACTTCACAGTGCAAGAAAGTGATCACTATTAAGTATGAAGACATCTAAAGCCAGCCAGCATTTTAAGGATAGGGCAGAGTATTTTGCGCATCTTCTTAAAAAATGTTGGCACATTTATTAAATGCCCAGGTTATTAAAAAAAGTCACTCAGTATCCACTTCTTATCCTTCTGTATACTTCTATATCTACATGGCATCACACTAAATGCTGGTGGACAAAACAGTGTAAGAATCTAAAAACTTACCAGGTAACACAATGATTTGAAACCATTGAGGAGAATGCTACCCCCCCAATATTTTTGTATGTAATTTTCTGTCCATTACCACATAACAAAGTAAGAAAGCTGTTATACCTTAAAAAGAAGCTGAAGGAACACATTTCACTTTTGCTTTAAAAACATCATTTCTTAGCTCATAAATAGAGAAAAACTGTAATTTGGGGAGGAGAGGGGAAGTGTTTCATAAGTAAAACATCAAGTTTATGTCAGTTGTACAAATGTCTCATTTAGGAAAGAAAGTATTGATTCAAAGGATTATAAAATATTTCATCATTACCAAAAAAGTGTAATTTAAAGCTAAAAAACTGCAATACCTTGAATTAATCTAAATCATCCACTAGCATATCCTATTATTTTTCATAAAATCCATAATTAAGGAATGATAGATTGGGTAAAAGATCTCTTTTTCCAGACATTTGGTCAAATTACCTAAGAAGCCCTGGGCAAACCACACACCCTGAGTCTCAGGACTATCACCTCTCACATGAGGATCCTGGACTAACTGTCCTTTTCCATCCCTTCTGATTTACAAATTTATATAGAATTATTAAACTTACGTAATCCTTTTGAGAATGAGGTGTTTCAACCCAATGCATTTTCCAGATAAAATTCCCACATTTAAGTAGTAAAGCTGTTCTTTAAATATTTAGAATCTTACTTTAAAATTTATTTTCAGTATATTTCCCTGTCACCTTAAAAGTTGAGGTATGACTAACAGCATAGTCTCCTAACTTCACGGTCTCCCAGACTTGGCGGCTGACCGCGATCGGCAGAGACAGCTCAGGCCCTGACTCCAATTCTGTACAGCTTTAGGCCACACTTTGAGTCTTAAAACAAGGATGATACCACGTGCTCTGTATCTGTTATAAAGCCCAATAGAGTTATCATATTATACCAAAGTATTTGTAAGCTACAAATCACCATATGAATGCAAAGAATTGTTGAAAAGCCCTAGTTGAAATTTTCCTGATAACAAAGTCTAGATATTTCTTATAAAATATATGTTCTTCATCAATACTTGTGCACTCACGGTTCTGATTCTTCGGTTACCTGAGTGTTCTCATGTAGTCAATTTGTCTCCTGCTTTTCCAGCAGGGCTGAGAGTGCTGGTCTCTCCTGGAGTCTAGAAGCCTGACCTTGCAATAAGTGAAAATCAAAACCTAAAGATCTCTCTTACTTTAGCAAATGTGGTATCATGACTTACTTTAAAAGAGTGGTTTCCTAACTAGGTGGGGCATCAGATTCACCTGGGAAGCATTCTAAAAATTGAGATTTCTGGGCTCCAGCCATGGAGAATCTGATTCTCTGTGTCTGGAGTAAGACTGAGAAAAATTCTGTCTCTCAAAAGCTCCCCCAGGTAATCTCAATAATCGATAGTTCAATTTTGTGGACTCACTGCTTTAACCTTAATTTCTTCTCTAGAATTTTAGCAGCTGCTGGTTTGTTTTTAGTAGAAAAATTTCCCCCTGCATTAATCACAAGCACATTCAGAGTAGATTGCCTACAATCTTGGCTTAGCTCCACAGGGAACCTATTACAATGCTCCGCAGTGAAATTAAAAAATGAAAAATCAACTTCAGAGTGAATATGATGCATGTAGACGCTGAAAGGTGGCTGGTGCTATGTTTACGGGGCAACTCTTTTCCGCTTTACTTCTCTACTTAGTCACTGGTACATCCGAAGACCATCTTATTACAGTTGTCATTACACATTAATAAAGGATGGCAGAATTCCAAAGGACAGGTGGATGGCTAACTAGCTAATCAGGATCATTAAGAAAAGGTTTCTAACACACATAAATGAAAAGTTTTTTAAAAACCACACAGCTTTCTGTAGAAACCCAAAGAGTTCCATGCTTCTGAAGTCTACCATAAAGAGGAAAGTTGACCCAAACTACAGTTGTTTAAAAATATGTTCAGTTAACTGTGAAAATATAAGTGCAAAATAGGTACAATTTCATCTTTTAGGAAGTTTAACAGACATAAATGGAATTCACTTTCCATTTATTCTACCCAAATAGTTAATTTTGAAAATAACATGGGAAGTATTTGGTATAATGTAGTTCTGAACGTCACCCCTTCCAAATTTAATACAAAAGCCACATTTGGATTTTCCAGATGTCCCAAGTGTATCTAGGCACTGCGAAATGTTGTCATGTCTTTTGGTTCTCTGCTGGGGACACACCAGTCATCGGCCTCATGGTTAGTGTTGTAATGCTTCCAGGCAGCTTTGTTATATACTGGGAGTCTCTCTATCGATTCTGTTGACAGAGCCTGAAAGAAAAAGTGGGACCTAAGTCTAAAGGTTACTCGAAATTAAACAGTGCTTTATTGGATTTGTATTTTACTAATCATTCACACCATCTACATACATTTTGAAACAGTATTTGCAATGCATTATTTACTAAGTGTACGGCACTGCTTGGTGTGCACATTGATTTTTTTTTTGTTTGCAGTAATTGTCCAACCAGCCTGGAAGCTGCTGGATTGAAATTTTACACAGGTGTAGGAGATGTGTCTTATAAAAACATGACCCAGAACAGAAGTTGGTTAACTGAAAAAGTCATTTAAGTGTAAAAGCATAAAAACTGACATATGCACCGTAATATACATAATTGTAAAATCATTTCATGAAATCTATTTCAAATATTTGTTAGAAGAAATAATATTTTTTCCAGCATAGTCATGGACTTAAAAAAGTGATCATAATAATATTATCAATAAACACAAAACTATGTCTAAGGCTTTTGATTGAAAAATTCTTGGCCTTGGGTTTGATCCTGTGTCTGCTCCTGCTATTAGAGCCACCAATTTCAGGTATAGTGGATGGGATATCTGCATTGTGCATCGTTTCATGTTTCTAACGTATCATTACCATTGATTCACTGTTCTATTTCAGCTTCCTGCAAATCGCTGGGACCTGAGATAAACCATGTTCCTCCCTATCTTCTTCAAGTTAAGATATTTCAGTAGGATTCTGACCTTAAGCCACGGGTATTCCCCAAGATGTAGAAAATACTGAACAGGAAATTTCATTCCGATAATGGTAAGGAAAGTCTTTGACATTGATTTTAATGATTTTTTTTTTTTAAGTAGGCTTCACACCCAGTGTGGAACCCAATGGGGGCTTGAACTCATGACCTGAAGATCAAGACCTGAGCTGGTATCAAGAGTCAGACGCTTAACTGATTGAGCCATTCAGGAGGCCCCTGATTTTAATGATTTTATAAGATTCCTGTCTTCTATTTTTTCCAAAGTGGATTAAAAACCTTTCACCTGTGTATTCTCTTTATGCCAGAACTGCCAGAACCGCTTGATCAATGGGCTAGATAAAAAATGTTACGTTTGGTGATAAAAATGTTACCTTCATGTTGCCCTTTTCAAGTTACTCACAATTGAGATGGCTTAAAAGAAAAGGATTATTATCTTGAAAGAATTTAACCTTTTCAGATAAACTTATTTTTTCCATTATACAGTCTTCACCATTTCCTATAAAATAGGTGCCATCTAGTGGCCAGAACAAGAAACTTGAGTCACTAAATTAGGTACCAACAGCCCACTGCTTAACCAATCCAGTGGGCTGATGGGGCTCGGTTGCTCTCAAACACTGTAAAATATGCTGAACTCTGATAAACACAGGGAACATCGCAGGCCAGCAGGCTAAGTGCTTCTGCTCCCACCAGGTGAGCTATAGGCTTGCCAAGAGTCCCCTGTGCTTGTTCCCAAATCTGTTTATGCACTTAACATCTGTCATTATAATTACATAATTTAATCAAGTATTGCTTAAACAAAAGGAAAAAAAAAAAAGGAGGGAGTCAGGGGAGGTTCTTTGAAAACCAAGATGAATGCTTTGGAAAGACTCCTGAAGGAAAGTCACATGAAGATTGCTGTCAAATCTGAGTCAGAAGACATCTATAAAGGACTACCTATAAATCAAAAAAGATTATGCAGTTGGTTGTTTCTTTAAATAAATCAAAACAATGCGTTGTTAAGTATAGCTTCTGCAGGAAAGACAACTGAAACTTGAATCTGCAGACTCATGTACAAAGAAAAGACCCTGCAGTACATCAAAAGATTGGGGGATCAATGGCCATTTGTGTGTTTTATATTAAAATTAAATTTGTGTGGTATGTAACTTATGATTCCCCACTTCAGCCCGACTTTTTTTCTGTTAACAGTCATAGTCCTGATCATTACAGGTGAGAGTGTGCCCTTTCCCCCAGTCAAGGAGATCATTTGTGAAAATAGATGAGATCATATGTAAAAACCATATTCTTATATTTTAATAGTGATGAGGTAGAAGAAAATTTCATTACAGCTAGACATTGGCACCTTTTCTTATAACCAAAAAAAATATCATTAAATCAAAAAGACTACAGTTATTACCTTAATGTAGATGACTGCATCTGTCCCATAGCCCTCTAAAGAATATAGCTTTAGGTCTCCTTGGAAGTATTGGGCATAAAGACGTGATATGGGCAATCCATAGCCAAAACCAGCCTGTTCGATGAGAAAAGTGAAATTCTACTCAGAAAGCCATACAGTGAAATACTTTTCTAGTTAAAATAAATGCTTCTGAGTATCCTAGGGCTATCAGAGCCTGCATCTAAGAGATCGTTAATACCTAACCACTAATACGGATCAAGCTGAAGCCAAGCTGGGGTACTACATTAGATGACTTCCCTCTGGTCATTTAAAACTCATTTTTCTTTTTTCTATAAAATGACTCATGTAGATCTAGAACAGCACGTTGCTTTTCTTTGCTGCCTTGCTCTAGGGTATCCCAATACTGCTTTTGGCAATATCACATAAAACATGTTCTCTCTTTTAGGAGCAAGAGTAGAAAAAGCTTTGTTGGCAGTCTCAGAGCTACATCCCTTGACTTCATACCATGAATTTCCAGCCTGTGTTCTGAACCTGGATAAATCAGTAGTAAGTCCACTTTGTTACTGACAAATTACTACCCTGCTTAAAAACCTACAAAGCACATCACCATTAATACCATGCCCTACCTACCTACCATCCCCAACCCATTGCCCTGAGATAAAAATTCAAGCTTCTAAAAAGAACTTTCAAGACTTCATCAGGTCAGGTCTCTGCCTCCCACTTTCTAGTCCAGCTGGACCAAATCGCCAGCTCTTAAGTTCCTCAAACAAATGTTATTTTTCATTTCTGTGTCTTTGTTCATCCTGTTTCCAGAACCCTGAATGGCCTTCTTTACTAAATAAATCCTACAACTTCTTTAATACAAAGCAAAACATTTGGACAAGTACGAAAACAGTTTTTACCACTAAGCCAGACGTTCAATGATACTACATATGACACTTTAGTTAAGAGCTTATGTGGACTCAGGAATCAGAGTGCTATTTATAAATGCAGGCTTTGGCTTCATCTACCTCTACTGTTTATTACTTGGCTTTTCTAATCAGAGTTTCTGTTTCCCCCTCCAAATCAACTATCCATTCTCCACGTGACTCCTTGCCCTGGGAGGATGCTATCAACAGATCCCCCTGCCCTCTGCTTCCAGTGGGTCCAGCCAATGGGGAACCCCGTAGGAGTTCAGAGGGCGTCAAGTCAGGGTATTCATTCCCCTGTTTCATTCCCGCTGAGGTTTACTTCCCTTGGGGTTAGACCACTTGAGTATAAGGGGCTGCTCTGTTACAGTCCCTTCTGGGTTCTGCTAACTTCTTCTCCCTTTGATTCGGGGTGGTGACAGCTCTCCTGCTGCCATCCCTGGATCCCTGTCCTATCCCTGCCCACAGCTCTGTAATTTAAACATCCCAACCCTCCCTTACTTCTTAGAGTAAAATCAGAATCTAAGAAGGTGCTCATGGTTATTATTTGACCGTGTCTGCCTGTTGGTGCATGGATGCATATCTACCTCAATTTGAGAGGCACGGTCCTGGTGTAATCATTTTAAAAGTATGATAAGACATGAACTAGATTACAGCTCTAGTTACAGAATCTGTGCTGTGTAACAGGTACAACTCTAAGTCCTTCTAGTAACTTCTTAGGAAGAATCTAAAATAGATCCATCTATTTTATATTCTTATTCATACTGCATTTATACTGCATTTCATCATGTTATAGTGTAACTCCAGCACCTACGCCAGAGAAGTTTCAAAGTCTGAAGAGTAGTTCCCCCTAAGTTACAGGTCAGAGATTTGGCAAAGTGCTTTTCTAGGGGTTAGAGGGCAAGGATGGAGTGAATTCAAAAGCTGATCACATGAAACCTGAAAACAAGTGACTGCGATCAATAAAAAATACCACCACAACAATTATAATTTGAGCCTTTTCCAGGTTGGCAATTAAGAGATCAGAACTCTAGTCTTTTTTCTGGGTCTAGATTATGAGATTTTTCTAATTACAAGTACTTGAGGGGAAAAAAAAAATCAACACTGAAGATTCAACCAGTGTTGACCAAAAATGCTGGCAAAACCAGTAACTTAGTCTTCATGTTTGACATAGTAAATCAAAATGTGGTTAACTGCATGAAACTACTGGCATATCACTATCAGGCTTGACAACAGGAACTGTGAAACAATACTCCCTGTCTTGTGCTCTTTTCAATCAAAAGAAGAAATGAGCCAAAGGCTGTTTAAATTCAGAGGAAAGTGTTTTTTCTAATAGCTTCCTTTCTCCCTCACGGGTACCTTACGCAACTGCTAAACTGCTTTATTTGGTATTCATTTGATTTTTTTTGGCAACTCACAGAAACACACTCAATTCTTTCTTTCTTCTTTTTTTACACTTTGTTATTTCTTGATCACATACCAGGGGCACGGCTCGGGACGTCTCAACACGAGGCCGGGGTGCAGTTGAGTACATGTAGTTGAAGAGTCTGTCAATTTTCCTCAAAGGAACACCACCTCCTCGGTCACTCATCTAAGGTGAGAAAGGATCATGCCTTATGACCAAGTCCCATACACAGCAAAACACCAACACACACTCAGTGTCACAATTTAACTTATTGCTTGCCTGCCTGCCTCCCTCCCTCCAAGATTTTTTTAATTTATTTATTTGAGAGGGAGAGAAGCATGCAGGCACAAGCAGAGGCAGGGGCAGAAGCAGAGGGAGACAGACAAGCAGACTCCCCACTAAGTGTGGAGTCCCAGGTGGGACTTGATCCCACGACCCTGAGATCATGACCTGAGCCGAAGTCAGCCGCTTAACAGACTGAGCCCCCCTGGTGCCCAAGGAAAGTACTGCTTTTCAAAACGAGTACCATGCAATCCAAGTTGTGAGTGTAAACATTTTCTTCACTGGTAGACTTCATCAAACACCTCCAATATGGACAATTCTAACACATAATAAGCTCCATCATAATAAAGAGTCAGTGCTATGGCTCTGTGTATTCACTGGTTGTATACGAACGGTGCAGTGAGCACAGAATGGGGCATAAACTAAGTCTATCTTGGATGTAACAATAAATTTGTTACTCCTCTCTGGTGCGCGGTTTGGCAATCAGATTCAAAATGCATGAACCCTTTGACCCAATGGTGTTTATCCTAAAAAAATAATCAAAGAAGTATGCAAAGTATGTCTGAGAATATCCATCACAGCACTACGTAGAATAGCTAAAACTGGATTATAACCTAAATAAGGGACTATTTAAGTAAACTAATGCACATTCTAAAATAGAAAACTATTAAGCCATGAAATATTATGTAGAACTGTAGGTACCGGCAGGAGAGAGGTCCACACAATATTGTTCAGCAGCACAGACCCCCAGACAACTTTCTGCTGAGTTTACAGAGTACACTGGTCTTTGTACTGTTCTAATGTCATTTCTCAACTCAAATCATATGGTGGGTTGAACTTAGTAATTTATTTACAGACTATTTTCATTCTGTTTTCCTTTACAGTTAACGTGGCCTTGTTTTAATTATTATACAGTTCACATTCTCATCTATTACAGCCATTTTCCTTTGTCACAAAATCTAAGTTGATTCTATTATCTATAACATTAATATACAAACTAATCTGCTTTAATGTGTGTGTGCGTGCGTGTGGTATACATATATATGAATGAATGAATGAATTGGTAGATGGCTAGGTAGTGTTGAATGATTAAAAAGCCAATAGGCTGGGGGTGCCTGGCTGCCTTAATTGGTAGAGCAACCAACTCTTGATCTCGGGGTCATGAATTTGAGCCCCATGTTGGGCGTAGAGACTACTTAAAAAAATGAAATAAAAAATCAAAGACTTGATCACAAATAAGTTTAAAAGAGCATTATTTAAAAAAAGGTCAACAGGCTGGATGGCTTATAGTTGAGTTTTTATATGATCTTTTTTTTTTTTTTTTTTAAGATTTTTAAAATTTATTTGAGAGAGAGAGAAACAGCATGAGAAGGGAGAGGGTCAGAGGGAGAAACAGGCTCTCTGCTGAGCCAGGAGCCTGATGCGGGACTCGATCCCAGAATTCCGGGATCATGACCCGGGCCGAAGGCAGTCGCCCAACCAACTGAGCCACCCAGGTCTTTAAATATCTTTACAATATGCATGTGTATTACTTTCATAATGAAAATGACATAGATGAAATACCACTTGATGGCTTGCCTCGGATACATCCACAATTAGAAAATTACAGTATAAAAATATAAAAGACTTTAATCAGAACTTGTACGTAAGCACGCTTGAAATTGTTCTTGGCTATGAATTCAAAGTCCAGTGAAGAGATTTATTTTCGTAAGACTAATAAAGAGCTCTGGGTATTTTCTGAGATCCATCAATTTGTTAATTATTCATCCTTTAATTTAATATTCTGCTGCACATTTACTGGTAACATGAGTAAGAAGTGTGGGTGTTCTATAAATATTACGTAAACAATATATTAGAATAGATATTAAGATAAAAAGGTAGACTTCAATAAATATTTCCTGGTTTTCCTTAACCATCAGCCAGAAAGACGACAGCAATCTTGTATGAAACAAGAAGTAATTTCTAGCTAGAGGCCAGTATTAGAAAAGCAGAGAGCTGAGCAGAAAGGACAGAGGTGACTTTGAGAAGTGTCCTCTTATGAGAGGTGAAGGGGGTAAACTAACCCTAAGAATGTAGTTAAAAACTGATAAAAGTAACCTCCTTTGCTTTGCAGCCAAAAACACAATAAACTGGAACGAGTAGATTTTTAAAGTGGTCAAAAGAGTTTCCAAGGGAATTTTATTTATTTAATTTTTTTATTTTATTTTATTTTTTTTAAAGATTTTATTTATTTGACAGAGAGAGACACAGTGAGAGAGGGAACACAAGCAGGGGGAGTGGGAGAGGGAGAAGCAGGCTTCCCGCAGAGCAGGGAGCCCGATGCGGGGCTCGATCCCAGGACCCTGGGATCATGACCTGAGCCGAAGGCAGACGCTTAACGACTGAGCCACCCAGGCGCCCCTCCAAGGGAATTTTAACAGATGATATTATGCCTGAGGATTTGAGTTCTTTGGAAAAATGGGAGGAGGGGGCGCCTGAGTGGCTCAGATGGTCAAGCGTCTGCCTTCGGCTCAGGTCATGATCCTGGAGTCCCTGGATCGAGTCCCGCATCGGGCTCCCTGCTCGGCAGGGAGTCTGCTTCTCCCTCTGGCCCTCCCCCCTCTCACGTGCTCTCTCACTCTCTCTCGTTCTCTCTCTCAAATAAATAAATAAAATCTTTAAAAAAAAAAAAAAAGAAAAATGGGAGGAGGGATTAATGGGAGAGAGGGACAGATAGTTGGTCTGTACATATTTAAGAAGAATGACAGTCTGATGACAAATATGTTGAGAAAGATATGTGAAAATTAAACAAAAATATTTCTGATTAAGGGCGCCTGGGTGGCTCAGTTGGTTAAGCGACTGCCTTCGGCTCAGGTCATGATCCCAGGGTCCTGAGATTGAGCCCCGCATCGGGCTCCCTGCTCGGCAGGGAGTCTGCTTCTCCCTCTGACCCTCCCCCCTCTCATGTACTCACTCTCTCTCATTCTCTCTCTCTCAAATAAAATAAATAAAATCTTTAAAAAAAATATTTCTGATTAAGATAATTTGAAGAAAAAATCTAGAAGCACCAGAAGAAGCCTATGCCAAGGAAATGTGAAGAGATGAAAGAGATGGGTGGTGTGGAATAATGTCAACAGCAAGGCTGAGAAAGAGAAGTTTGCCAATTATTTTTAAAGTTTTCTCTTTAGTGTATGAAATCACCACCTCTCAATGTCATCTAACCAAGAGTTGCCATCCCTAACTTCCTGTTCCCCATAATAATGGCCTCCCTGGGCTAATGTGTGTGAATTTCAGGTCCAAGGGAAATGAACCACTAACTTATTGACAGTTCTCAAGGCAGGAGATTTACTAACCCTGAACTCAACCCAGAGCTCCTGAAGTCTCAATGTCAAGTTTGTAAAATCACCAACAGGGAATGAACCAAGACATTTACATTTTAAAAGACATGTGGCTATAACATTTATGTTATTTACTGAATATAGCACAAACACCAAATCTAAAAGAGTAGCGGGAGTCATCGGCCAGAAAAAACCAACTCTCTCACAGGATTCTTAGCAGAGGGAAAAAGGGAGGAAAATGTCAAAAATCTGAAAAAGCTAAAAGAATGGGAAGAAAGACTATATAAAGACTATTTAAAAACTCAACTATATGCCACCCTGTTGACTTTTTAATACATATCATTCAGCACTAGTTTTCTCTCTATGTATCTATAGACAGAGGTTAAAAGCAAACCTTGATCCTGAAAATCTAGTACTAGTGATGGGGATGAAAACTCTACCGAAGAAAATTAAAGCAAGCATTTAACAAGAGCAGATTCAGTCATGTGACCTCAGATGTGTGGAGGAAGATCAATATATGGAGGCAGAGCCTAATACAGGTAGGGCTTTCACAGGGGCTTCAAGAACAGTCTGTTGCAGACCCTTATGAGCCCTTCTTTTTTTTTTTAAATACCTTCATTGAAGTAATTCATGTACCATAAAATGCACATATTTAAAGTGTGAAACTCGATGGTTTTTAATATATTCATAGATAGGTAAATTTTAGAAATTTTTATTACTTCAAAAAGAAACCCTGGACTCTTTATTGGTCAGACCCCTAAGCAACCATTTATCTGTTTCTTGTCCCTATACATTTGCCAATTCTGGACATTTCATATAAATAGAACTGTATGATATGTGGCTTTTTGTGATCGGTTTCTTTCACTTAGTGTAATCTTTTTAGTGTTGTGGCAGCCATGTCGTAGCAGGTACCCATACTTCATTTCCTTTCATGGCCCAATAATATTCCATTAGATGGCTATACCATATTTTATTGATCTCTTCATCAGTTGATGGACATTTCGGCCTTTCCAGTTTTCAGCTATTATGAATAATGCCTCTATGAACCTTCATGTATAAATTTTTGCTTGAGTATCTGTTCTAATTCCTTTGGGGTATATACCTAGGAATGGAACTGCTGGGTCATTATGAAACTTTCTTGAACTAAAGAGACAGATTCCCCAAACAAAGCCTGTCCACCAGCACAGGCCAAGTCTCTGCTAAGTGTCTAAGAATTTGGTGAATCTTGATCCATGCTGTGATGGATGACCACAAGTAAAAGAAAACAGCTACAGACCAACATGCAAAATCACATGAAAGACAAAACAGGAAAAGGTTATGAGAAAGACCATGCTGTAGCACAACTGAGGTCCCAAAGCAGAAGACATGTGGGATTTATTTTGAATCAAGTAAACCTTAACGAGCAAGCAGCTGACACATAACTAACGAAAAAATAGACACACATTAGCATCTGGGCTGAAAAAAAGTGATGCAGTCACATTACTTTTTTAGCAAACAGATGGTATTTGCCATATATTTATTTGTGCATCACTCTTTTTAAATGAACAGCCAAGAGAGATAAACAGAAAAAAGAAACTCAGAGGAAACAGTGTAGAGAGTTAACGCATATTCATTTTTTTTTAAAAAACAGCTATTATTATCCTCAGAGTGATAAAAGAAGATAAAACTAAACAGAATACTATATAAAAGGAATAATAAAAAATAGAAAGTTCCTGGAAATTTATAAGATATAGAAATGAAAATTCAATAGAAGAGTTGGGAATTCAAAGTTGAGGGCATCTCACAGAGTAGAATGAAAAGTTTATAGAGATAAAAAGCAAGAGAAGAAAGATATGAAAAATCAGAGGATCAATTCATGAAGTCCAACATCCTCCAAATAGGACTATCAGAAAATGAAGCAGTAGGGAAGAAAGTACCAAGGACACAGTGGAAATTCTAAAGGGCCCAGCTCAATGAGTAAGAAAAGACCCACACCAAGTCACATCATTATGAAATTTCAGAACAGAGCTGAAGAAGAGATCTTAAAGGCTTTAGTTAAAAGAGACAAAACAACAAAACCTGACACTTAAAACTGCTCATATACAAAGGAACGGGGATTGGAATAAGCATAAGTCTTCTCAAAAGGAATAGCAGGAGTTACATCAGCAAAAATAGTGGAAAAAGGAAAAGGTCTTAACCATCAAAGCACCAAGAAAAAGACAAATACTGTCAGAATCAACTTTGTTCAGAACTCTAGAAAGTAACCAAAGGCTTGCAGCAATCTGGGGAGCATTTAGTCAAGAAAAACAATGGACTCTGTGGTATTTTAACTTGCCTTATTCCCACCCCCATTTCCACCCCCATCAATAACATGGAATCAGAGTGAAACCGGCAGCCTGGCAGCCACTGGGAAGGCTATCGTTCTTCGGCCTGATTCTGAACTCCCCAATGCAAAAAGGCTTGTATGCACCCACTTCCCATCCTCAGAAACATTTGTCAAAAACAATTAGAGATAACTGATTAATGTGAAGGCTGCCTAGAGCAGTATACAACAGTTAAGGCAAATAATAGACTAACCAAAAAGCTTAACAGGAAAAACTAGGGAATGAGATGTCCTTAGGGGCTTAGAAAAGCTCAAGGATATCCTGGGAATCTAGAAGGTCATGTGTATGCCCAGGGCTATGTTCATGTTCAGGGAAGTTTTCATCTCTGACTGAGTTTCTGTACACACAGGACCTAAAGGTTAAGTCAGAATTGTCAACTGCCTGGCTGAGTGTTGAAAGTGTGCCCCAATATGCACATGGAGTCCCTTTACAGACTGGGAGATGGCAGGCATTTAAGGAACTCTCAGTCCAATCATTAGTTCACCACTAAGCCAACCAAGTAAACTTCAGTGGCTATACACATTAAAGAATAAAGACTTTACAGAAATAGTTTAAAGAGTCACTAAACAAACAAGAACTAATCTTGGAGAGAGGAGAAGTATCTGATCTTCAGAGTTGTCACATTATATTATTTTAAATGTCTAATTTTCAACAAAAGTATAAAAGGTGCAAAGAAACAAGAAAGTATGGCCTATGCACAGGGAAAAAAATGGAATCGACAGACACTATATCTGAGGAAACTTAGATTTACTAAACAAAGACTTCAAATCAGCTATTTTAAATATTTTGAAAGAACTAAAGGAAACCATTTTTAAAGAACTAAAGTACAAGGTTGATGCTTTCCCAAACAGAGAAGAGCAATAAAAAAACATGTAGAAATTATATAAGAGAGCCAAACTGAAATTCTAGTTGAGAAGTATAACTGAAATGAAAAATTCAGAAGGGCTCAACGCACATTTGAACATGTGGAAGAAAGAATCAGTGATACTGAAGACAAGTCAATTGAAATTATACAGTCTGAGAAACAGAAAGAAAAAAAGGAAGAAAAATGGGGGAAAAAATGAAGGAAAAAAGTGTCAGAGACCTGTGGGACTCCATTAAGTGTACTGACATTTATATACTGGGAATCCCAGAAGAGGAGAGAGAAAAGGAGGCAGAAAGAGTATCTGAAGAAATGAAGGCTAAAAATTTCCCAGTTTTGAATAAAAAGATGATGTTGATCAAAGTCAAGGTATAATAAACTCAAAGAGATCCACATCTGGACAAATCATAACCAAACTGTCAAAAACCAAGAAGAATCTTGAAAGCCGTGAGAGAAGTGATTCATCATATACAAAGGATCCTAGTAAGATTAACAGCTGATTTCTCTTCAGAAACCATGGAGACCAGAGGCAGTAGGATTAACATTTTCAAAGTGCTGAAAGAAGGACTATCAACCAAGAATTCTATATCTAACTAAATTGTCCTTCAAAAATGAAAGAGAAATTAAGACATTCTCAAATAAGCAAAACCTGAGAGAGTTCACTGCTGGTAGACCTGCCTTATAAAGAAATACTAAAGGGAATCCTTCAGCCTGAAATGAAAGAACACTAGACAGTAAATCAAATCCACATGAAGAAATAAAGAGCACCAGGAAAAGTAATTACATAGGTAGATATAAAGGATGGGTGTAGGTGTATTTTTGTAACTTTTTTCTCCTACCTTATTTAAAAGACAACTTAAGAGAACAATAATTATAAATCTATGTAGAGGAACATACAATGTATAAAAACGTATGTTTCATGACAGTAACAGTACAAAGGATGGGAAGGGGGAGGGAATGGACCTATATAGGAACAAAACCTGTGTATACTATTGAAGTTAAGTTGGTATTAATCTGAACTAGGCTGTTATAAATAAATTAATACGTTAATTGTAATCCTGGGACAACCACTAAGAAAATAACTCAAAGAAATACAATAAAAGAAACAAGAAGGAAATGAAAATGGTACACCAGAAAGTATCATTTTTAATAAAAAAGGCATTAGTAATAGAGAAATAAAGAATCAGAAGAGACATAAAATACATACACAACAAATAACAAAATGGCAAACCTAAATTCTACATTAACGCTAATTATGTTAAATGCAACTGACTTGAACACCCTAAATAAAAGATGGACACTGGCCAGCTGGATTAAAAAATAAAGAAACATAATGTAACCATATGTTGTCTATGAGACACACTTTAGATTCAAACACATAAACAGGTTGAAAGTAAAATCTTGTGGGGCACCTGACTGGCTGAGTATGTGACTCTTGATCTCGTGGCTATGAGTTCAAACCCCACATTGGGTATAGAGATTACTGAAAAAATAATAAAATCTTAAAAAAAAAGAAAGTAAAATCTTGGGAAAAGATACACTGTGGAAACAGAAACCAAAAGAAAGCTGGGATGGTTATACAAGTAACAGATAAAAATACACTTTAAGACAAAAATTATTATCAGAGACAAAGAAGGACATTTTACAATGATAAAAGGCCAATATATCAAAGACATAAAATCATAAACATATATACACTTTAACAACAGAGCTCCAAAATACATGAAGCAAAAACTGACAGAATTGAAGGGAGAAATAGACAAGTCTCAATAACAGTTGGGAGATTTTAATACCCCACTTCCAAAAATGGATATGACAACTAGATAGAAGATCAACAAGAAAACAGAAGATTTGAACAACACTATAAACAAAGTAGGCCTAAGTACTACCTATAGAACACTCTATCCAACAACAGTGGATACACATTTTTCTCAGGTACACATGAAACATTCTCCAAGATATGTAACATTCTCCATAGACCCTATGTTAGCCATAAAACAAGTCTCAATAAATGTAAAAGAACTGAAATCAAACATACTATATTTCTGACCGTAATAGAATGAAATTAGAAATCAATAACAGAACAAAATGTGGGAATTAACAAATATATACAAATTAAACAACATACTCCCAAAGAACCAATGGGTCAAAGAAATCAGAAGAGAAATTAGAAAATATTTGAGATAAATAAAAATGAAAACACACCATAAAAAAACTTATGGGATAGAGAGAAAGCAGTACTTAAGGGAAATTTATAGCTATAAAAGGTCTTAAATGAATAACCTAAATTCCCACCTTAAGAAACAAAAAAAAAAAAGAAAGAAAGAAAGAAAGAAACTAAAAAGGATCAAACTAACTCCAAAGCAAGCAAAAGAAAGAAACATTAGAGGGGAAATTAATGAAATAAAGAATAGAAAACAATGGCAAAAACTCAACAAAAGTTGGTTTTTTGAAAAGATTAACAAAATTGACAAGCTTTTAGCTAGATTGATCAAGAAAAAGGGAGAAGGCTCAAACGGATAAAGTCAAGAATGAAAGTGGGGACATTACTAGCAATCCTACAAAAATAAGGATTATGAGTGAATACTATAAACAATTAATTCTATGCCAAAAAATGAGACAATCTAGGTGAAATGTACAAATTCTTAGAAAGACACAAACTACAGAAACTACCTCAGGAAGAAATAGAAGATACGGGGTGCTTGAGTGGCTCAGTCAGTTAAGTGTCCGACTCTTGATTTCAGCTCAGGTCATGATCTCAGGGACATGAGATCAAGCCCTGCATCAGGCTCCGCTCAGCGAGCGGAGTCCGCTTGAGTTTCTCTCCTTCTCCCTCTACCTCTCCTCCCCACCTGCACACTCCTCCCTCTCTCTAAAATAAATCTTAAGAAAAAAAAAAGAAACAGAAAATCTGAACAGACTGATACTAAATGAAGGGACTGAACTAGTTATCAAAATCTTACAACACAAACTCAGGCCAGATGGCTTCACTGGTAGATTCTACCAAGCATTTAAAGAAGAATAAAACTGGGGTGCCTGGGTGGCTCAGCTGGTTAAGCATCTGCCTTTGGTTCAGGTCACGATCTCAGGGTCCTGGGATCAAACCCGGCATCAGGCTCCCTGCTCAGCAGGAAGTTGGCTTCTCCCTCTCCCTCTGCTCCTGCCCCTGCTCATGTGCTCTCTCTCCCTCTCACGCGCTCTCTCTCTCTCTCTCTCTCTCTCTCACACTCACACACACACACACGCACTGTCTCTTTCCTTTCAAATAAATAAATAAAAATCTTAAAAAAAAAAAGTGAAAAGATAAGCCACAGAATAGAACATTTTCAAATCATATATCTTATCAGGAACTAGTATCTATAATAAAAAATATATATAGAAAGATAACTCTAAACACTGCAACAATTAAAAGACAATCCACCTAAAAACTGAGCAAAGGATCTTAACTGACATTTCTTCAGAGATAGACAAATGACCAATTAGCACATGAAAAGATGCTCACCATTATCTCTCACACAAATCAAAACCAGTGAGATATCACTCATACCCATTAGAATAGCTATAATCAAAAAGACTGATTCTAACAAATGTTAACAATGATGTGGAAAAATTGGAACTTTCATACAGTGCTGGCGGGAATGTAAAATGGTAAGGTCACTTTGGAAAATAGTTCGGCAGTTCCTCAAAACCTAAACAGTTACCTGTAAGCAGTTCAACTCCTATGTGTATACATAAGACAAATGAAAACCTATGTTCACACAAAGACTTCTACATGAATGGCAGCATTATGGAAAAATGGAAAAAACCCAGATGTTCATCAACTTGATGAATGGATAAACAAAATGTGTCATACCCATACTACAGAGTATCATTCAACCACAAAAGGAAGTACTGATACCTGCTATAACATTACATTAAGTGGCAGAAGTCAGTCACAAAAGACCACATGTTATAGAATTTCATTTTTATGAAATGTCTAAAATAGGAAAATCCATACACAGATTAGCGGTTGCCAAGGACTGGGGAGAAGGAGAAATTAGGGAGTGACTACTAATGGGTATGGAGGTTTTTTGGAGAGTGATGAAAATGTTCTGAAATTAGACAATAGCATGGTAGCACAACCTTGTGAATATTCTTAAAAACACTGAATTCTACACTTTTTTCTTGTTTTTTTTCAAAATTTTATTTGAATTCTAGTTAGTGAACATACAGTGCAATATTGGTTTCAGGAGCAGAATTCAGTGGTTCATCACTTACATACAGTAGTACCCAGTGCTCATCATAACAAGTGCCCTCCTTAATACTCACCCCCATCTAGCCCACCCCCCACCCACCTCCCTCCATTAACCCTCAGTTTGTTCTCTATCCTTAAGAGTCTGTTATAGTTTGTTTCCCTCTCTCTCACCCCGCCACCCACATATGTTCATCTGTTTTGTTTCTTAAATTCCACATATGAGTGAAATCATATGGTATTTGTCTTTCTCTGACTTATTTCGCTTAACATAATCTGCTCTAGCTCCATCCATGTCGTTGCAAATGGCAAGATTTCATTCCTTTTTGATGGCTGAGTAATTGAATTATATGCTTTTAAAATAAGGAACAGTAGATGGTCTTCAAATTCTGCAAGATGATTATTTTCAGTCTATAATTTTATGTATGAAAATAGCAGTTGAGGCTGGGTTGGGGAGGGGAGGTGCTCTAACAGACTAACTCCTCACCTACCTTAACAGAAAGCTAATATTTGCTGTTGAAAACTGTTATATTTCAGAAGTAGTGATATCAGAATCCTACTTAAAAATATACCAATAAATCCCAGAAAAAATAACTAAAAGACTGAGTAGTGACCTACAAATGGCCAGGAACTAATGTATTTGATTTTTTATACTCTTTGCATTTATTACTCTAAAACAAAATTTAAAATTATTATTTAAAAAAGAGAATCATCACACTCTAAGAAAGTGGACTCTCTGAACAATGCAGTGGAAAAAGCCTGGGGTCAGAGAGGCTGATTTCATGTTCTGTGGCATTTATTTGCTGTGTAATTATGAGCTACTCACTGTGTCTTAGTTTCCTCATCTGTAAAATCAACAATAAGATTACCTGTGCTCCTAAGGAAGGAGCTTTTATGAGAAGCAAATGAAACAACATAAAAGTAGATTGAAAAACACTGCTTAAAAATGAAACATTATATACTATCTACATAACACTGTAAACACTCAAATATTTTAGCTTTTACTTATCCAAGTGGATATTCATGATTACTGCTAAACTGTCTGTCTTCAGGATTTACTTTTACTTGAATCATCTGGATTATGGACCAGAATAGAAACAGACTCAGGGAATAATTTCCAGAATCTCCCAGATAAATGAAGCAATGTGCTGATGAGCTATGAGAGATAGGATTTCTTTCTCCCAAGAATAAGTTATGTCTTCAGGAAATTATGTACATGCCTGCACATCAATTAAAACAAACAAGCCAGAAAGCATTTACCTTCACAGTCAAATCCTCATTACCCAGTGTGATGTGGACTTGAATAGGGGGGTAAACACCTTTGTCAGCATGGTGTTCCATCGTTGCTCTCATTGCGTTCTGAAATACATTAGGGTTCCATTCAAAATACAACATTAAAAAAAGAGAAACTAATTATAATTTTCAAATATATATGCATGACTTGAAATTTAAAAATTTTTAATTTGCTGGAAATATGCCAAAATAACACAATTCTTATAATTATAAAGAATTTTAAAAATTATTGTCCATTTTGGAGGACTTGTGAGATACTTTGATTTAAAGATTTCAATTAAATTCTGCTCATTTTCCAAAACCAGGCATTTCAACACTTTGACTAGTTTACATTGAAGCCAAAAATCCTATCCAAATACTTTTATAATCTAGTAGATAACAAGCAAATCTTATTTTTGAAAAGAGTTTTGTCTCTATTTTAAGAATCCTTTTAATTGCCATAAATTACTTTGAAGGAAAAAAAAATTTCATATAGCACTCATTGCAATGGTCTTATTATGATGTAGAAACTAAGCTAATTCACCACTAGTTTGAAACTAAGGATATTTACACTGTAAAACTGTTTTGATCAATTCCTAAAGGATACATGGTACACAATGCCTACATGGTATAAACACTAAGAGATACCATGATATGTAGCACTGGAGTAGAAACTGATAAAACTAGGTACAGTTAAAAAGGCAAAAGATGGGACTGAATTTGGAAATAAGAGTGTGTGGCCCTGCACACTCATCAGGGTTGGGTATCCCTGAGAAAAAGATGCTATCGTCTCTACCAAAGGCTATTAATAAAATTAGGTTTCAGATGAAAGCCATTATTAATGACACTATGTAAAATCTATTATAGAATACAGTCATATTTCTTTTATTAAGCATCATGGGGAATAAGATCTTTAGTAACTGAAACTTCAAGGAAAAAATTAATTTTAATACTTTAAGCGCCAATCGCTTATTTATTTAACCACTTTGATAGAAAGATTTTTGTATGCTGTCCTAGGAATAGAAGAGCATTCTTGAACTCTTGCTGTTCTAAGAATTCAGTCAGATTTTCTGTGTTTCAGTGTTTTTTTCTTTTTCATGATCCGACTGAAAGCCACCTCTGCTCTCTACTAGTTGGCTGCTGGCTGAAGACATGGTAACTAAAGGAAGAGACTGATTATATAGGCTTGATTTAGAGTAGTCATTTTCAGCCACAAGGACCTGTACCAGTCCTTACACTCGCTTTTCTGTCTATCAGCAAGTGTCATTGGTGTGTTATTGGGGGAAAAAAGTACTCTTAACATTTCTAGCATAATTTTATTTAGTTTTTGAAATTTGTTGTAAAGAGCAAATATAATAGCAAAAGCCCTGTAAGTCAATATAAATGACTTTCTCAAAAAACTCCACAAACATATAATAGTGGGACTCTGGTCTTCTAAGGGTGGAAAATTGAGACTCATTCTTCTAAATATTCTGTTTTGAAAAATAGAACTTTACTGAGCACTTACACTGAGCTGCCATTGTACTGGACACTTAGTCTGCTACTCCCAATCTTCATAATAACCTGGATAGTATTATCCTCATTTAACAGAAGAGGAAACATAGGCTCAAAAAGGCTGACCAATTTGCCCAACGTCACACAGAGATTAAGTGGCAGAACTGGAATTCAGACCCAATTCTTCCTGACTTCCAAGTATGAGCTTACCACTACACTGAAGTGCCCATCAGTGTGGACAAAAGGCTGATCTCCAGCAACGTGACATGACACCGAGCATGAAATGACATCTTTAAATGAAACGGAGGAAAACCTGGTAGAGTACTTAACTTTCAGAGCAGATCCCTAACCTCAGGAAAGGACTGATAAAGGTTATGTAATACTATTTTACAAACCTTGAAAAGTTCAAACACCATGTGATAGAGATGGGATGGTACATAAACCACTTGTATTGGCTGTCCTGGTGATTTTGCTACAGAGCAGAAGAGAAAAATATAAAAGTACAGAGAGATGTGCTTAAAGCATTTTTAAGAATATATTGTGTAGTGATGAGAAGAAAACATTGACTATGGAGGGTGGTATTATTTGGGGGGGAGAACTGTCACCCCAGTTCTTCACTGTATTAGTGTTTGACCCCACATTCACATAGATTTATAACTGATGGCGACAACATGAGTTTTCAGTCCTTCTTGTGACCCTGTGTAACCATCTAGCCAATCCAGCTTCCCATTTTCTCTATGATGGTGAGTCTTTTAAAAGGACTCTCAGTCTTAAGGTCAGAATTTTACTTTCCAAAACAAAAGTGTTAAGTCTGTAAGTTCCATGGTCCAACTCACGTAAACATACTATTTTTTTAAAGCCATTTTTTTAAATGTTTCATCCATGTGCAATGTTTTCTGTTTTATTTCAGGCATTTCTATGGATACAGATCTGAATTAAATTAAACTAGCATCAATTTATCAAGGAATATGAATTCTACATTCAAACATTTTATTAAATTTAGAAACCCAGTTGGGGATGCAGTGGCAGGGGCAGGGGGCGGGCAGGTAGTATGTAAAACAACTTTTGGTAGCGCAAAGGAGTAAGACTCACCATACCTTAGAATTCTAATTCATCCAATAAATTGGACTCTCCTCTGAATAAACTGCCCCGTGGAAACATGGATGGGACACCTGGAAACTGCTCAAGTTCAGGTTCCTAAACTATCATTTGTGCATTGTGATTCTTTACTGAATGGTATTGTTATGAAACAAAAGAGTTAATATGGCTTTAGAAAAACACCAAGCAATTCTATTTTCAATTGAAGAACTTCTTCCATTGCTCTCCCACTATAAGGTCCAGAATACAGCTTAGGAAAAGCCTACTTAATTTTATTCTTCTTAAAGGGACATCTTAACTTAGTAACTGTTTTTCCCTCTACGAACTACCCCACCCCCACAGAAACACAGTGACACTCATCAACCTCCTTCCAAGACATCTGATTTTTTTTTGTCCAAAAGGCACTAGTCCGGGTGAAAAGACCATCAGAGATAAACAGATTCTCAAACAGATGAGCATTTTTCTTTCCTCTTTACACCTCCAGTCTTTTTACTTCCTCAACAATAAAAAAATGATTCACTACTCAGGAAGCAGAATTCTTAAAGGGTGAATTCTACATTATTGAAGTGCATACAACAGTCAAATGTAATTTTCTTGGCATCATTTTTTTTCTATAACTAACCAAAAACAGAAACAAAAATAAGGAAAGAATCAACATTATCAGTTAAATATAAACAAAATAGGGAAGAAGCCAAAATGCTTTTCAGACAGAATCCAACTAAATTACACACACACACACACTCTTAACAATACTACTGTCCCTCAGCTTTCATATTCAGTAAAGAAGTTGATGAAAAGCCCTTTTATATTAAGACATATTTAAATTCTTCTTATCATTCCTTCTTAGATAATCACAACACTAATCATTGAGGAAAAGACACCATCAGGCTTACCATTTAGTTCTTCAAGTTCTAGTTCAGGAGAGTTAATATAATACAAATCACACAGACGCCTAGCATTTTCATAGCCATCTAGTGTGAATCAAAACAAAAAAAAGCATTAAAATAAATTTACTTCTATACCATGCATTAAGGTGGCAACAGTACTGATACATGAAAATTTAAAACTGTCTATAGAAGAAAACATACTTTAATTATCTTTGTTTAGGGAAGGTCTTCTTAAGTATGACATGACAAAACCTAATAACCATAAAGGAAAAATGACAGATATGATTAAAAGAAAATAAAAACATCCAAATAGAAAAAGATACCATAAACAAAGTAAAAACAGCAAGGTGAAGAAACTATTTACAATACACGTAACAAACATGTAGAGTTGGTGAAAATTTAGGATACAGACACTCTCATTCATTATTTGATACTTTTTTGGAGGTATGAAAATTTTAAATGCATTTTAAATGTCTTAAATTTTAGGAATCTTGCTTTCTAAAATACTAGCAAAGTCAGCACTATCTAAAGATGTTCACTGCAGTATTGTTGGTAATAAAAAAAAAATGAAAACCTAAATATGTAGCAACAAAAGGATGGATTAATACATTGTAATAAACCCATTAAGCCATTCAAAAACCTGAGGTATGTCCGTATGTACTGAACGTGGAATGATGGCTATAAACTTGTAGAAAAATATATATACAGCACCCCATTTTCCAAAAACAATGTAAGAATAACAATTACATATGTATGAGTATATGTGGTATAACAGAAAAAAGTGTGGAAAGATGCAAACCAAACTATTATGAATTACGGCTCCTAGTAAAGGTTATTATATACTTTTTGAAGTAAAACACTCTCATAGTATCACCATACTTTGCCTAAGAAAGCATTGTATCAACAAAATATTCATCCTATATATAATGTACAATTAACATAAAATTATTTTCAAATCCACACATTTGCTCCTAACATTTTATCTCAAGATACAAATAACTGTTTGTTTGTTTGTTTTTAAAGATTTTATTTATTTATTTGAGAGAGAGAGAATGAGAGACAGAGAGCAGGAGAGGGAGGAGGGTCAGAGGGAGAAGCAGACTCCCTGCTGAGCAGGGAGCCCGATGCGGGACTCGATCCTGGGACTCCAGGATCATGACCTGAGCCGAAGGCAGTCGCTTAACCAACTGAGCCACCCAGGCGCCCCAAATAACTGTTTTAATAGCAAGAAATAACACTGAACATTTTGATTTTTGCATCCTTCCTGAAAGGAGAAATATAAATATTTACCTTTAATAACTTCAACTACATTGCAGTTTGGATTTATGCTTCCAATGTGTTTTCGATGAGCTGGGCTTCCTTTTCCACCAAACAATAAAGCTATCAAAAAAATCAAAATAAAAAAACAAACAAAATAAGCTAAACTCTCTAATGCCCTTTTCCAGATTTGAAGACTGTTTCTCTAAATGGTACCAAACAGTAAATAGATATTTTACATTCAATACATAGTATTTTACATTCAATAAAATACATTCAATACATTCAATAAAATAAAAATTTCACATTCAATAAAAATACCTCCTTTGCATGCAATTTACTTAATATGCAAAAAAGTAAAATTAAATGTTTACTAAAGGGAAGTTTTCTAAATAAATTTAAAACATACCAACATATTCATTTTATTTTGCTTCTTCTCTTGACTTCTGGATACTTACAGTGCTGATTGAGTAACATTCTAATTGAAATGCGACTCATGTAGAAACGATCCAAAAAGTACTGAACATTCTGGCTGGTGACAGGATCTACCCCGAAGCTCTCCTTGTATTCAATCACACCCTGGGCCATCGTGGGAATAACATCATTGTGTCGGTTCCTGATCCGAATCACAGTATCTGTAAAGCTAAACAAGCCTGACTTGTCAAAACAGCCAAATGTTTTGACAAGTGAATTTAATACTAAAATCCAAGTTTCACTAACCTATACTAGGCAAGAAATCCCCAATTCAGTAAAAAGATCATTGATGTATGTTTTCTTATGCTTATTTAAATAAATTTCAGCTCATAAATATATGGAATCTATGACAGGACAAAAACCTCCAAAATAAAACTTTTAAAACTTATTTTCTTGGAACTCCTAAGAGTAAGGCTGCCACAAAAGACTATCCTAAAAATGGCAAGGGTTTTCTTTAACCATTATCAATTCAGATCATCTAAGCACTCCCAATGAGGACAGTATTCCAGGGACGTTCAGCATTAAGAGAAGACAGAGTGCTTACTTCTAGGGAACACATGCTCTGTAAGGAATAAGGATGAATAAGCCAATAAAGCCTGCCTGTTTGGGAACTATTCCCTATGGTTCCAAGAGAGAAAGAACCACTAAGAACAGAAAAGTAAAAGAAATTCTAATTTCATTGATCCTATTAAGTTTAAAAATGGGAGAGGAAAAGTCGACTGTTGTGTTAAAAGAAAAATTTTCAAGTCATCCAGCCTTCCCACTTCTGTCATTTAGAAGACATTATTGCATGGTTAATTTAAAGACCTAAATAAAAGAGAAAAGAAATCTTAATTATGAAATAACAAAATCCATCTTGTAACATACCTATCTGAATTTACACTTCTGAATGAGTGCTTTCCCATTCAAAGTCATCATCTTGAGTACTATTAACTTATTCCAATGATGCTCTCACGGCTCAAAATATTTTTGGAATTCCTAGTTTGTAATCTGCTTCAAAACCAAACTAATAATCCCAAATACAAACAACAAAACTCCTCAAAAACAACAAACAACTCATCATTTCTAGTCCACCCCTTTATTTCACTTCTCTCTTTTGAAAACCCCAAAGAGGAGTATTCTGCTTGATTGCTCTCATTTTTTAGATTCAGCTCTGACTAACCATCTTCAGAAGGTTCTGTAGCATAACATTTATTTTTAAGAGGGCTTGGGTTCAAATCCTGATCCTACCACTGGTTGGCTATTTGATTTTAATGCTACCTTAAGTTTCTTTGTGCACAGACAGCATTAACTCAATAGCATTGTTTTAAAGATTAAATACACAGTGTGCTTCATACCTAGGCAGAGAGTAAATCCTTGATGTTATTTTCAGACCAATACATGTTTAAAAAGTGAAATGTTGCCATCATCTTTAAAGACCGTAAAAAAAAAAAAAATGTGTAATAAACTCTGAGGACAACAAAAGAAGTGGTCTTTAAGTTCTGAGCAACATTCATTGGAATAAGCAGATAATTGCCTGAGAGGACTACCCAGGTTTATCAATTCGGGTATGCTGGTTATTAAATTGGTTGTATTACTTCCATTATCTTACAGGCCAGAGGTCATAAAGTGAGACCCATAGACACGTTTTTATAGGCCTTCAGTATTTAAAAATTTTTTTTAATTAGTTGCAATCTTCAAAACTGGGAGGTTTTACATTAAAAATCTAAACTTACTGCTTTTCTTTAAACCCCCCCCACACAAATCAGACAATCTGGATAGTGTTTCTGCATTGGCAATGATTGGAGGGAGCTGAAGGTGGCACGCTGGAGCTGAAGGTGACTCTTCCCTAAGTGAAGAGTCCTCACCAGTCCCCTATCATCCGAATGGCACCAAGGCCACATCTAGATTTCCACTGATCATCACACTTGAATTGTGTCTTTTCTTATATTTACTGATGTACAGTATTTGCCGTACCTGTATGAGCTGCTATAGACACATATACTATCATATGTTCTGGAGTGGAGAGAAACTAAAGTTAATTTCCCTAAAGTGATCCAACAGCAGGTTTAAGCTCAATACATTTATATTTTTTATATGACATTTAAAAATTGTGCACTTACTCATAAATAGTTTTAGCATCTTCAGCACTTTTGTCTTTAAATTCAAGAAGTTCCTGAAGACTCTGGATATACCTAAAATGCAAATCAGTGGGGTAAATTTGTTCTTTTACAATTTGGAAGTTCAATATTGTGAAAATACTAAAAAGGTATTTTTAATTTTAACATCTTTTAACTTTTAATTTAGAATAGTGCTACAAATTATGGTTGAAGTAGGATTTTTAGACCCATTCACATTTAAGCAAAGTGCCTGGCACAAAGTAGTAGAAGGTGCATTTTCTCCTAAAAACATAGGTTAAATTTGATTTAAGGATTTCAAGATTTCGGGTGCCTGGGTGGCTCAGTTGGTTAAGCGGCTGCCTTCGGCTCAGGTCATGATCTCAGGGTCCTGGGATAGAACCAACCCCGCCCAGTTTGCTTCTCCCTCTCCTCTGCCCCTTCCCATGCTTGTGCACATGCTGGTGCAGCATGAACACGCTCTCTCTCTCTCAAATTAATAAATAAAATCTTTTAAAATAATAATTTTAAGATTTCCTACTTCTTTTTTTTTTTTTTTTTAAGTTCTATACTCTAAGATAGCTTTTCAGTTTCTTAAATTTACCACTATACAGTATAAATGCTGATTGTCATGAGAACTGAGTCTGTTACCATGAACTATGTGATCTGGGACGATGACTTAGCTTGTCTTAGTCTCAGTAAAATGTGGAGGCCCGCCTATATCAGTCTATGAGTCTAACTTAAAACCTGAGCTTTAAAACCTTATATGCCGTATATATAGGCCTGAGTGTTTAAAAAAAATTTTATTAGTTGCAATCTTTCAAAATTGGGAGATTTTACATTAAAAATCTAGACTTGTGGCTTTTCTTTAAATAAATACACAAAAATCAGATGATCTGGATAGTGTTTCTGCACTGGCAATGATCAGCTGGAGCTGAGGGTGGTTATCCTTTAGAAGCATGCACTCTCCAGGTTAATAGCTTATGTCCAGTCAACAAGTATTTGTTAAAAGCCTATAATTTACCACATAGTTCTTTTAAACAGAGCTGAACAAAAACAAAAGTCATGAAAATGTAGGTTTTTAATTTACCTAACAATTCAAGGTGGCAAATCACCTGTTAAAGACGGAACAAAATGAGGAAAGCCAAATGACTTTGTCAAGGTCATGCTGCCAAGCACCATGGCAGGATAGGGCCAGAGGTGAAAACACTTCACTACTATTGAATGACCTTCCATAATACAGGGTCTGCTTTGGCTGCTCTGTTGGAACTTTATCTACAACTGTCTTTAGTAGGCATCCAGGGGCAATGAAAGTGTAAAAATCTGTAAATCCATATGTTGGTTTGGAAAGCTGTTCTTGACAAGCAATGTGCCTCTCTGCAGTACAAAGCATTCCAAAGTCAAGTGATTCTGATATTTGCTTTAACCCTTACTTTTCACCGGCAAGAAAAACTATGCTCTTTATTCAAGAGAGATTTGAGCACCTACAACATTTTAGGCACAGATCAGATTTCAAAATGCAGCAGATTCTATTTTTAATGAAGAATTTTAAAAACAGGAATAAGCTTCCATAGAAAATTGTATGTTCTCATTTATAGTCCATCATAGTTCCTAAACAAATGCCTCTTCTTTAAACCACATTTATAATTGTCCCGTATTTGAACTAGATAGCATCTCATTATCACATATTATAGCAATCATACACTTCTTTCGCTTTTTTTAAAATTGAAGTTCTATCAGTTTCTCCTACAAACTATGATACCTACAAAAAAAAGCTAAGATCTCCATGAATCATAACTGGGAAAAATCTTGCAGCTAATTTTTTTTCTATTTAAGACTGAACTCTGGTAGACTCTTTTGTTTGAAATGTATAGTGCTTAAAAGAATAATACTTGTAAGTTAATAACATTAACAAGAAAGGCTGTGTTTAAGTGGCCACATATGCATGCACCTCCACTGTCATATTTCGGAAGAGATTATAGTTTCTTATATGATTCCACTAATTTCTAATTATTTTTAAATGGTAGAAAAAAGGGTGCCTGGATGGCTCAGTTGGTTAAGCAACTGCCTTTGGCTCGGGTCATGATCCCAGGGTCCTGGGATGGAGCCCGCATCAGGCTCCCTGCTGGGTGGGAAGCCTGCTTCTCCCTCTCCCACTCCCCCTGCTTGTGTTCCCTCTCTCGCTGTCTGTCTGCCTCTCTCTCTTTCTCTCTGTCAATTAAATAAATAAAATCTTTTTTAAAAAAATAAAATAAATGGTAGAAAAAAGATTTTAACTTTTGTGTTTGATAAAGATATACTTCAATAAAATAAATCCAGTTTACTAAAAAAATATATGCACCCTTTAATACATTTTATCATTCTGACTATAGCATGGTATAGTAGAAAGAAACAAATCTGGGCTTGAATCCCAGCTCCACTATGAGTGGTACTGCCTTTGGCAAAAGACCTGTAGGTGCCTCAGTTTCCTAATCTGTAAAATGGAGATAATAATGCCTAATGGGCAGAGTTGTTGAAGGGATTAAAGGTAATATACATAAACCCCTAGCCATCAACACATGATAGATATTTTTTATTATAATATAACATCCTGCAGATTCAATAACAGAAATCATAAAGTTAGTGTGTGTATTTCTGTGTAGTTCTGATTTTTTTTTTCCCCCCCAAAGTCAAGGACTGGTAGAGTCCAGGATTCAGGGGACAAGCCTAGACATACCCATAAAAAGAGGAGGAATGCTCTGAAACCACTGAAGAGTTAAAAAAAAAAAAGTATTTGCTTTCACCTTAAGTCAAGCCTACAAGTCCACTGAAACTGCAAACACAAGATGGGAATCTTACCAGCTTTGTACCAATTGAACTGATGGAGTCCTGAGAAGATTATCTGGAAGAAGACTTATTTCTTTCATTATATTTGCCAATCTAACAGGCAGCTCTTGCCGCAGAAACATAAATGAGGTCTTTTCACAAGCATTCATAGATCCTAAAACCAAATAGGGTGGGAACAGCAATAAGTAGAGGCCATAAGGCAGTAGAAGCCAAGTGGCAGGGAGAAACACAGAGGGAGTTATTGGGCAATGACAGAGCGGTAGCATCACCATAATGACAGGGAAAGAAAGAGGTGGCAAAGGACAAGATAACCCACTCAGTTGGGTTGTGAGGCATCCTAAATGACCTGCTAATTCCTGACATTCCAATTGCTTTGTAGAGTGATGAAGATACTTTCCTGTCTCCATCATCCGTACGGGATCATCTCAGAACCAAGGCAACCTGAGCAAGTCTGAGCAAGGTGTGGAGTCCAATGAACAGTAGGATGGCCAAAGCCTATCCTATGTAACCAGTTGCTATTATTTAGAAAATCCGCTTCCTAACTCCAGGTTTGTAAGAAATGAATACCTAAGATAAACAGAGTAGTGGTATATGCATGAGAACCATGATAAACAAGACTCAGTGTAGAGGAGGGCTTTCAGGTAACAGAAAGCAAAAAATACCAATGCCTGTTCAGCAACCATCTTCAAGCTTTGAACCCCTGCACCCCCACCTCCCCGGTTTTTCAATTGTCTGATTCCTGGAAAGCAGCCTGCTCTTCTTCCACTCCTATCAAGATGCTAGGCAGAACATTTGTAGAATGGCCTTTGGCAAGCAGTTCCATTTAAAGTTAAACTAAAAAGTCATGTTATTTCAGCAGTGCGTTTTAAACTCACGAATTTAATCTTGCTGCTTTAGCAAGAGGCAACCTTAGCAATAACTAGATTGTCCACAGCAGGAATGGCCGAATTAAAGGAAAGCATTTTCTTGAGAAAGTTTAATAGGATACTGTGAACAAGACCAAATTCACCCCTTAATCACACTACAGTCATTTTAAGGTACAAACAAAAACGAGGGCTGTGTGCCAAAAAAATTTTGCCACTGTACACCACAATTTTAAGATAAAGCTTCCGGCTATGCTGATATCTTTCGAGCCCACTAATGATCCATTACTGACTTAACAGTCAGTACAATGCAGAAGATAATTTTTTCTACTGAAATTATACGACTATATTAGTTTTCCCTTTCCCCCTCAACACCCCCATATGAGAAGTCAAAAAGTCTAACTTTTCAATTTCTCTGCAATCTGTTGCATCCTTTCTAGAGAAAACCAGGAAGCGTCCACCAGAGGAAGAGGAAAGTGGATAGGGTGCAATCTGGTAATCCCCACAGCACTTGTGTTCACGCACTTCACATGTGCTCAAGACTATGCTGATGATGAAATGAATGTGCTGTTGGTGGAAACACTATTAGGCAAGCGGCAAGGAAAACATTCCATGAAAACACTCGGGCCAGTTATAACCTGCTTCTCCTATCATCATGTCAACTTTATGCAATCATCATATACAAACTGAGCATTTATCATCACTCTGAAGAATCGGAACACGACTCCCGGAGGTGTGCACACACTTGCCTCTAGCCGGAGCTCGGCTCTTCGGAAGGGACCTGGCAGAGAGCACGGTTCTGCACACGTGCGCTGAAAGGCGGGAGGTCATTCCGCCCGCGGCCCTCCCTGTTTGTTTTTCAACAACACACAGTGAAAAGGCACACGCCCCCAGGCCGCCTGCGCCAGCACCTGAGCTAGAGGATCTGCCCGCAAGGGAGGAAGGAAGCACCTAAAGCGCTGGGGGAGGAGACGTTAAGGAGGAGGGGTGCGCCGGCGGTGAGAGGGGGCCAGCGCGGGCCGGGCCCGGCCCGGGTCAGGGGCCGCATTTCCCCGCGCAGGGCCGCGCACAAAGGCCCGAGGCCCGGGCCGCACTCACCGAAGTCCAGGAACTGCTTCATGGAAAGCGGGGACGGCGAGAAGCGCGCGTAGAAGTCCACCTGGCCCGGAACGCCGCTCTCGGGCGCCGGCCTGGAGCCCGAGTCGGAGGTGAGGCTGCGGCTGCCGCCGGGGCTAGCCGCGCGCAGCCCAGAGCCCGGGCCGGCCGAGGCGGCTCCGCGCAGCAGCCGCGCCAGCCTCATGCCGAGCCCCGCCGGAGGAGCCGGAGCCGCGGCCGCTCGCCGCTCCGCGCCTCGGCCGGGCGGTACGTGAGGGACGTGGCGACCCTCAGGGGCGGGGAGCGGCTGTCACCGCCACGGCCACCGCCCCCCTCGCCGGAGCCCGGCCCCCTGCGCCGCTGGGCGGGACCCAGAGAGGGAGGAGGGGAGAGAGGCGGGAGCGTGCGCGGGGTCCGCCCCTGTGCCAAAGCCCAGCCTCCCGCGCGCCGGGGCGGGGCGGGAGAGCGAGGGGGCGGGTAGTGTTCGCGCAGGTCTGCGGGCGGAAAACCGCGGGAGCCGGGGCTGGCCGGGTGTCCGCAGTCCCGGGCCCGCGTCGCGGCGCAGCCGCGGAGTCCGCAGGTTGTGGCGGCGCCAGGGCTGCTAAGCCGTGCTCGCCCTGTGGTGCGCCCCCTTCCCACGCTCTTTCAGAGCGAACCACACCTTCCTGCTTTCTGTGCCTCCTCCCCAGCCTCAGCCAAAAAGGGTTAAGGACTGGGCCGCGCTCCGCTTCCCACAACGGTGTGCTGCTGCGAGTCCGAGTGCGTTCCAGAAACTCTCCACGGTGATGCAAGCCCCATATTTTACAGGTGAAGAAGCCTAGACCCAGAGACCTTCAAGATCTGACTCTCGCCAAGCAGTGGTACAAAAATGCGAATGAACATGGGGGAGTGTATCCCTAAATATTATCAGCGACTGCAGATCCAGAAGATGATTGGCAGGCAGCCCAACTTGAAGCTTTTTGTGCAGGCCTTCTAGGCATGGTCAGCAACGTACTTAAAGGGTCCCTCCTTTTGACTTCACCGTCTTCTCAGCCTCACAGTTTGGTTGTTCCATCATTTCCTCTTCTCCAATTTCCTCGGCTTATGATGGGGTACCTCTGGATACGGTAAGTTGAAAATGCATTTAATAAACTTATGCAGCATCATAGCTTAACCTAGCCGACCTTAAGCGTGCTCAGAACATTTCCATTAGCCTACAGTTGGGCAAAATCCTCTAACACAAAGCCTATTTTATAATAACACATACTTTATTGAAGTACTCTCCTGAAAGTGAAAAACAGAATGGTTGTACATAGGTTGTTTACCCTGGCAACTGTGGGGCTGAGTTGGAGTCGCCGCTGCTGCTGCAAGCATCACAAAAAAATATTGTACCACATTTCAACTTGCTTGGGAAAAGATCAAAATTCAAGGTATGATTTCCACTGAATGGGTATCGCTTTTGCTCCACTGTAAAGTAGAAAAATCGTAAGTTGAACTATTGAAAATCGGAAACTGTAGTGAATACAAGACTAGACAATTTCTTATTTTGGTTTAATCCCATGGAGCTGCAAAGGCAGCAATTTTGCTGAAAATCACCACTGCTGCCCCTTCTCTCCACTGCTACTTCCTCATATATCCATCCCCAGTGCTTTGGTATGTCTTAGATGCAACAAAATTACTTTTTCATGGGTAGTTTATCAATAAAATATGTATACGTGTATATCTCAGCAGTTACTGGTATAGAATAACAATTCATTTCTTCATGATGGTCAGATCTTGGGTTGTATTGATAAGGAAAATCTGGGTCCTAAGATGGCCGACCGAGCCAGTGAGAGCATCCCAGTCCTTGCCCCGGGGCTCTTCCGGGTTCTTCTCCCTGCTCTGCTTTCTGCGTGCACCAATCCGGGTTCTTCTCCCTGCCCCGCTTCGCGCACGTGCCAAAAGTGCCAAGTATGCGGAAGTAGAAGTGTATAAATTGCCCCCTTTGTTTGTGCTCGGGGCTCAGACGTTTGGAGACCACTCTCCTCTGAGCCCGCCAGCATTAAATAAACCTCCGGTCTTCCAAGATCTCCGGGTGCCGCTTGGTTCTTCCGTCAGGCGAGCCAGTCCAGGTTCCGTAACATTTGGCTCCCTGACCGGGGAAACCCAACCACGCTGGCCCATTGTTGCCACCAGTTTGGGGTCAACGGCGGGGCAGTGATGGAAGGAGGGATTGTAACGGAGAAGGCTCGCCCTGCCTAATTTTTGGCAGTCTCCTGCCCCGGTCGCCTTGGGCCGGCCCCGCTCCGCTGTTACTGCCGGACTGAAGGAGAGTTGGCAGGTGAGGACCTGGTCCCAACGTTGGATTCCGGTAAGGCCTGGGGCCCCAGGACCAGACAGGCCCACCCCCATCGGGGTGGAAGGGGAGCCTGATCACCTCCCAGAGACCTCTTGGAGGTCTCACAGGTAGGGATTCCTAGGGAGGGAATGTAATAACTTCTGGAGTGTGAATGTGTGAGTGAATGTGCAGTCCAGCCCAGCTTGCTCAAGCTGACTGATTCTTTGACTCCACGGGCGGGCACCCTTATGGTCCCCAGAAGCCTACGGAGTCTGAGTGGGCCTGTCTGCGATTCCGTGGTGAGCTGCATACGGTCTATGGCAGCGTCAGAATAGTTTCCGATCGTAAGTCACAACGCTGAGACCGCTACGGCTAAGCCTCACTTAAGCTCCTTTAGGACACAGCCAGACGGGCATCTGATTGGTCTCCTCATCTCAGGAGGCATCCCCCCTCTTTGTCTCTGTGCCACCGCACACGGGGACATCACCATGGGATCAGGGCAGAGTAAACCTACGGTTCTAGAGACCATGATCAAAAGTTTCAAGATCTGACGAAATTGCCTAAGCCCAGTTGTGTGTGAAATGCTTCAGAACACTTGATGGAGACAAAGTAGAGCAACCAAAATTGAGATCATGAGACAGGCCTGGGGTCTGGAATTTGCGCAGATCGGAGGACCTGGGAGTCAAGTCAGCCTTCTCTAACAAGGCAAGATCTCCAGCTGTTTAGGTTCTTTAGCTTCACAGAGCACCTTTCCCTGTCATCTCTGGGTGGTGGGAGGTTGGGGTGAGCATCCCCCAGGGATGGGACAGGTCTCAGGTAGGGAGAGGCAGGGGACACTGGCTCTTCTGGAGAGGACTGGGGCAAGGAAGTCGGGGGAGGAACCCTACTAAAATGAAAACAAAGAAGAGGTCAGATCAAAAGCCAAGCTACTACACTGTTCAAAGGCAGATTCCGGTTGTCTGTCTGGGGTAGGGCTGACATTGGCGGTTTAAACAAGATACCCCAGGCCATACAGATGCTGCTGGTCCACTAGCCACACTCTGAACAGCAAGGCTTAGACATTGTTTCCAAACCTTCTTTATAAGAGTCACCTGGGAGGACCTTGTTAAAAAGGCAACTATTTGGGGGATGGGGAAGCCAGGTGATGGGTATTACAGAGGGCACGTGTTGTGATGAGCACTGGGTATAATACTATCCGGCCTATGCAAACCCACTGAATCAAAATGGGTGGGATGGGGGGAATATCCCAGAAGCTGTGTGTTTAAAAAGCAACCCCCGGCATGGGGGGAATATCCCAGAAGCTGTGTGTTTAAAAAGCAACCCTCGGGGACACCTAAGTGGCTCAGAAAAAAACTGTCAGACTCAGGATACCAAGCCTCATGAAAGAAGGCACAAATCTGCCAACTACAGGTCCAATACCTTGGTTTTCTCCTCACCCAAGGGAAAAGAGAACTAGGGCTAGAGAGGGAAAGGATCATCATCTCCCTGCCACAGCCCCAGACAAAAAGGGGCCTACGAGAATTCCTGGGGGCTGCAGGATTCTGCCACATCTGGATCCCTGGGTTCTCAGCAGTAGCAAGACCCCTTTATGATCTCTTAGGGGGACCAGATCAAGAACCCCCTGCCTGGACTGAAAAGGAAAAAATAGCACTTGGGATACTCACCCAGACTGTTGGACCCTGGCAACTGCTGGTTGCTTACCTGTCAAAGAAGCTGGACTCGGTGGCAGGAGGATGGCCACCATGCCTCAGGGCGCTGGCAGCCACAGTCCTACTCATCAAGGAAGTGGACAAACTTACCCTGGGGCAAGAACTTAACGTCAAGGTCCCTCATGCAGTTGTGTCCCTCATGAACGCACAGGGACACCACTTCCTTTCCAAGTCTCGGCTAGCACAATACCAAGGGCTCCTCTGCGAAAACCCACAGGTCACCCTCGAAACAGTATGGACATTAACCTTTCTCCCCACGGAAGAGGGGGAACCAGACCATGACTGCTCCGAGGTGACTGATGAAGTCCACGTGAGCCGTCCAGATCTGTGGGATCAAGCCATAAAGAATCCAGAGCTCATGCTGTTCAGCAATGGCAGCAGTTACCTACAAGAGGGTGCCCAGAAAGTGGGTTATGCAGTAACCACAACCACTGAAGTCCTAGAAGCTAAGGCATTACCGGCTGGATGGTCAGCTCAACGGGCTGAATTATATGCCTTAGTCAGAGCCCTCACCCTCGGGGAAGGCAAGAGAGTCAACATCTATACTGACTCTTGGTACGCCTTTGCTGCTGTATATATACATGGAGCCAACTACAAGGAAAGGGGCCTCCTAACCGCAGCAGGAAAAGCTATCAAGAACAAGGAGGAGATACTGAGACTCCTCGAAGCCATCTGGCTTCCAAAGGAAGTAGCAATCCTGCACTATAAGGGACACCAGAAAGGAGACAACCCCATAGTGCAGGGAAATCGTCTGGCAGATGAAGCAGCCAAGACTGCAGCCAGTGAGGACATAGAGCCCCTTCCCTCACCATGGTGCTAACACCCCCCAGAAGACATCCCTCCGCCCAGTTACGCTAAAAAGGAAAAGGAATGGGCCATGGCTGAGGGGGCCACCCCGACTGAAAAGGGATGGTGGATGATGCCAGATGGGCGCATCTTTGTTCCAACAGTAACTGGAGGGCATCTGGTCAAGGAACACCACTGACTCACTCATCTGGGAAAAACTGCATTAGAGGCCCTTCTTAAGAAGCACTACTACATCAATCAGCTGCTAGCACTATGCCGAGCAATGAGTGAACGATGCATAACGTGCTAAAAATAATGCTTGGTCTGCACCACGGTCCCCGCCAGGTGTCCAGAGGATGGGAGCAATCCCCTTTGAAGATCTAGAGGTAGACTTCACAGATGTGCAGCCGAGCAGGGGGTTTAGATATCTCCTAGTAATAGTATGCACATACTCTGGGTGGGTTGAAGCCTTCCCAACCAGGACAGAGCAAAGCCAGGAAGTAGCTAAAGTCCTCTTGTGGGAGATCATGCCCCGGTTCAGCCTGCCATTAACAATCCATAGTGACAGTGGACCCGCATTTGTGACAGACATTGTACAGGTCTTGACCAAATCTCTCAACATCACCTGGACACTCCATACCACTTACCAGCCCCAAAGTTC
>NC_058405.1:133619342-133694441 GCF_002201575.2 Neomonachus schauinslandi | reverse complement strand
CTCTTCTGACACCTCAGAAAATCGCCTTCCTGAGCCCCAGAAAACACGAGGCGGGGTGGTGCCCGGGGTCCCCCCCCCCCCCCCCCCCCACTTAGCTGAGAGGCCAATTCAAGTCCGCCCCTGAGGGACTCCTACAGTGTGAGCAGAAACAGCAGAGTAGTCTCATCTCCGTGGCCCTGGTGCAAATGGGCTCTGGCAGGCATCCTTGGCAGCAAGTTTCGGGAACTCTGCGAGCACGGGGGCCTCCACAGGAGTGTCACCGTTGGCCAGAGTCAGTGCAGGAGGGTGGGGATGGTGTTCAGGCCACACACGGGCCACCACGGGGCCTCTCAGAAACAGTAAGGATGACCTGAAGGGAGACAGAAGGACCTGCCTCCACAGGTGAGGACAGAGCCTCAGAAACGCAACACTGATTGTTAGCTTTCCAGGAGCCGCCGATGGTGGTGACCTGGCAAACACCAGTAACAAACACAAGATGCGGGTGAGAGTTGAAAACAAGAATATGAGCAACAATCCAAGGCAGTCCATGGTTAACGCTTCACCTTCACCCACTTATACACATTTAAGCCCTTCTGGGTCTGGAGTAAGAGAAGAGCACTTTCCCCGGGGCTGGTGAGGGAGGCTGCTCCTCAGTGGTAAGCTCCAGCTGGGCCTCGCAGGGGGAGGAGAACCGAAGAGCTTCTGGGCACAGCAAGCAGCCTGAGCAGGAAACGCAGAGGCAGAACCATGGGAGGCCCTCTCAGGGAAGACTTAGAGGCCGGCGAATCAATCGTGTCACCGAGGAGCTAAGAAGCCAGAGATGATGGACCCCAGGGAAGGGCTGGCTCCTTCCAGACCCCGCAGCGGGGTCCCCAGCCCTGAATCATCGGAGCTTCTCGGGCACCTCCATTCCTCGCTAAGCAAAATGAGGACAATGACACTCTCCGTTTACCTCTAACTAAATTATGGGAAAATTCATGTGCTGATGTCTAGCAAAATGTCTTTAGAGGGCAGATGAAAGGCCTAATAACTGATTTTCTAAAAGAGAAGTAAACATTTCTAGGCAGTAAAGTCACAGACCCTTTTGAGATTCTCCAGAAAAGTTATGAACACTGATCATGAAAAATGACTCCACATAGTTACATAATTCAAGAACTGTTGCAAACAATTTTCAGGAATTCCTGGAACCCCGAAGCTTAGCATGGGCCCCTTAAGGTTCATGATGCTCAGGTAGAGAAACTCCCACCTTAGGGAAACTATCAATCCTTTATGATACTTTTTTTGCCATCTTATATGGCAATACCCTGAACTGAATAATCAGAAGCGTCCTCAGTCATTCCTATTATCAAGTAGAAAGATGAGCTGGCTGAGAACATGCACTTTGGGGTCTGCTAGGTTGAGGTTCTCATTCCGATTCTGCCACAATCTGTGCGACCCAAGGCAGTATGACCATTCAACACTTGCTCTGGATACCAGTGGCCTGACACTCTTAGAGGTGGCTGGGAGCCAGGCTCCTCCCACAGCAACCTGCTGCACAGTGTCATGTTTCGGTGCAAGCAACTCGAAGACACACAGACATTCCTGGCAAATGGGACAGAAGCAGTCACACAGCCCATACCTATAAAGGTGGATGATGTCCCTAGGTGCACCTACAAGATTTTCCACTGATGCTTCACTCAAGGCAAACTCAGCCATTGTGAGTCAGGGTCAGCCAATCTTCTCATGGACCCAGGGACAGTTTTCCATGAATGTGGGGGTCCCAGAAATAAGTGTCAGGCCACTGGGTGTGCCGAGCCAGCTCCTGCATCTTGTTCCTACAGCAGTGGAAAGGGCGGTGCAGTCCTTCTAGCCTACAAATCTCTTCATGCCACTCGTTTCACCAATGAAAACCTATTTCTAATATGTCTTACACTCATTAACAGAAGCCCTGCTGAGGATATAGATAATGATATTTGCAGCCCCTGCCTGTAGCCAGCTTTAGAGAGTGGGTTTCTAATGGAGTGCTTTCAGTGCTAACCAACCGCCCCCGGGGGGTGATGAAATTTATCTCACATATGCAAATGCATCAGGCTGTTTATAAGGAAGTTATAAAAATAAATTACAAACAATATAACAGTAAGTCACTTGACTTTCTGAGTCTTAGTTTACTCATCTCTATAATAGGAATGAAAGTCCCTACCTCACTGCATTCTGTTGAGAAATACATGAGATACTGATAGTAACAGCTAACACTTATGGAGTACCAAGCGCTGCATGACGTATTACTAAGTACTATACACGGTTTACCTCATTTCATCCTAAGGACAACCTTATCTATGAGGTAGGCACTCTTTCTGTCTCCTGTTCACAGATGAAGAAACCAAAGATGAGAGTTTCGGTGGTAACGAGATCAGGAAAAAGTGTATGGAAGGACCTGGCGTCATTTGACGTACAGCAGGTGCATGACAAATGGTAGCTCTTATGCTTATTGTCAAAGTGATGAGCTGCTGCATTTGTTCCTAGAAATTTGGCTTTTGAGCTTGATGAATGCTATTACAACTTTTTCATTTTGATGCTTGAAATGTGGATCTGTAGGTATTCTCTTGGAGGAGAGGTTTCATTACTTAATTTTAGAATGGCTCCACTGTAGTAACCTTCCCACAGCAAAACCATCCCTTATGTACCCCCCAAATAAACTTCAGGTTCTTGATTAAAGCGTAGTGAAAAATCATGCTAACAGGACATCAAGAGACCTGGCTGTGTTGTGTGGTGTGGTGCAGTGTGGTGTGCTGTAGTGTGGAGTGAGGTGGTTGGTGTTGTGGTCTGCCCCGTTTCTGCTCACATTGTGATCTTCTAAGGACTCCGTTTCCTCGTATGTATATCCGGGGATTGAAACTAGATAGTTTCTAAGGTCTTTCCATTTTAACCCTCTAGGAGCTATAATGCCCTCTTTTTTTCCTATGCCCTGGTTTTTGGCGGGTTTGGTTTTTTTAACCAAACAGGGCCTCCACATATATAACGCAACTGGCTTATCTACTTTCTGAATTCCCTTCACATAGTTTTATAAATAAGAGAGTTTTTATTTTGGCCCCAGTTTGCTCTGACCTGACAGTTCTGCTTCCGGAATTTACCATACAGATATATAAACAGTGTTAATTATTCAAGTATAGTTGTAATAGCAAAAGACTGAGTGCAACCTGGCTACCCAGGTATTTGCTGGGGCTGCCATTACAAGCTCCACAGACTGGGTGGCTTCCAAACAGATATTTATTTTCTTATGATTCTGAAGGCTGGCAGTCCAAAGTGTCCACGGGGGTTGGTTTCTGCTGAGGCCTTTCTCTTTGGCTTGTAGAGGATAGTCTTCTCCCTGTGTCTTCACGTGTCTTTCCTCTGTGTGTGTGTGTGTGTCTATGTCCTAATCTCCTCTTCTTATAAGAATATGAGTCATATAAGATGAGGGCCCACCCCAATAACCTCATCTAACCTAAATTACCTCTTTAAAGATCCAATTTCTAAATACAGTCACATTCTGAGGCACGGGGTGTTAGGACTTCAACCTATGAATTTTGGGGATACAAATTCAGCCCATACTACCACTAATAGAAAATCTGTCAAACAAATGGTGGTGCATTCTCATGACAGAATACCATGTATAGTTGTTAAAAAATAAAGCAGCATTGTAAGTCCTGAAATTATACTCCCTGGAATTATCTCCAAGATATATATTAATTAGTGAAAAATGTAAGTATGGTATGCATAGTATACTATCATTCACCTTTAAAAGGAGAGGAAGAAGGATATATGTCCTTTTGCTAGTTGATGCATGGACTATATTTGGAAGTCAAGTAAAAATAAACAAAACACACATACAAACCAGAAAGGTTGTCTCCAAAGAAAGATCCTGAGATCCTGATGGGCTGGGGCATAGGAATGAGAAAGTGATTTGATTTTCACTACAAACTCTCACGTAAATATTATAGGTTGTGCCATGAACACATTACCTAGTTTTTAAAGTAAATGAAATATTAAAAATTAATTTAAAATGCTGGGAAAATTTAGGTTTAGAAGGGTGCATGCGCCACATTTAGGTTTGTTGTACAAAGCTCAAGCATGTTAAAGGGTTTTGCTTTATCCTCAAGCATTTCCCCCACCCTTGGGGTGTTTCTGCATAAATGCCTCTTCACGGATGTCTGTCTCCATGGCAGCTGGCCAGTACTGCCTGTTCCCTCTTTGGCTCCCATTCTCTCTCTTGCTTGTGCTCTTGCTCTCGCTCTCTCTCTCTCTCTCTCCCTTTCCCTGCCCCTCCTACACACACTAACACAATTGAAGAAGTGGAACTTTCCAGAATTCTGGAGAACTTTGAGTGGCTGGACCTTGAGAGAGTTCCTGAATGCCCCCTGTCAGGCTATTTCCCACTGCCAAGATGAAGGAAAAGGGGAGGCATTGGAAAAGAAACCATCACTCCAAATAGAATGGAAATGGAAGCACTGCAAAGTAAATCGCTGAAAATTTCACAAGTGTCATTCACCATTCACAAAGACTGTTTTTAGACAGCATAATAATCCACTACATTTATTCTGTCTGCGGGACTATTACAGCACAATTTTACCTTTCCATCTTCCACAGCATAGTGTGATTCTTTAGTAGTCATCCTTTGTCTTCCCCAAGTTTTGGGGTCAGACTAATCCAAATGATGACTTAGGGAAAAATGGGGGGTAGCCTAAAAAACCATGAGAGGACTCTCAAGCTTCAGGGTTCCAACACAGTCCCAAATCGCTGCTCTCTAACCAGCCTTTTCCTTGGCATAATTTTGGATTATTCACTGTGCTCTGTCAGGAGCCTGGAATATCTCCCCCTCTACTCTTCCCCCACCCTTAAAGTTCTAGTTCTTCCAGAAAGCCTTGCTTGACTGCAGCAACTCACATCGTATTTTCTCCTTTTTAAGTCCCTATGGTGTAATTCAACGAGTGTTGATCGGGCCCCAACTGTGGGCCATACTGTTGGGGTGGAAGGAACAGCCATCTGCTCAATCTGATTAATAGGGAGGAGGGGGGTGTTGCTCTAAGAATAAATAAAAGGTAAGGAAGGAGACAGGGATGTCACAGGATCTGATATTGAGCCATGGTACAGCAGTCCTCAGGGGAACTAAGTTTTCAAGGTGTTCTGGATTTGAGGCATCTTTAGAGACGTTGGCAGCAAGAAGTCCCAAGCTGGGCTGGTGCCCCACCCTTCACAGAGCTGTTACCCTCCATGTGTCTGTCTGCTTCTTTCTCCATCTCCATCAGCTGGCCTCCCCTGCTCACTCAGTTTTGCTGGCCTCTAACCTCAGTGATTTATCCATGATTTGGCTGGCTAGGGTCCTGGAACTGCCACCTAGCATCTTTCCATCTTCTCCCCCTGCCACCAACTGGTGGCTTGTTTCAGTTTTGAACTTCAAATTCCCAGGTAAGAACACCTGATTTTCCCAGTAAAACTTTTTGGGCCAGGATATTTTGGGCTGTTAGTCATAGCCAGCCAGTGGTTTGGTGGCTCTTAGGTGAAATGGCCCATCACTAGCTTGGAAATGCTGAGAGATTCTCTAGGGATTTGATGGGGGCTCTGAGATCGTGCTTCACCTGAAATTTCTGAAGATGGTTATTCTGGTAGCAGTTGTAGGCTGGTGTCTGCATGGGTCTTCTTCACTCCAAAATCACAATAAGGGCAAGAGGGGAGCAGTCTCTGCACTTTTTGGCAAGTGGACTAGAAGGGCCTTAAACTGTTACCACTTGGGTATAAAACAGGACATACACTAGATGGCTTTTTAAATTAGGCACAGGCTGATGAGGCCAGAAACTTACAAGTATCAGTTAGACATAGATGACCAAGACTTCACTCTTAATGTATGGAGCCTGGATTAGTCAGGATTTTCCAGGGAAACAGAGCCAATAAGATCTCTTTCTCTCCCTTCTCTCTCTCTTTCATATATATATGAATTTGCTCTCGTGATTAGGGAGGCCAAGAAGTCTCACAATCTGCCATCTCCAAAGACCTGAGAACTAGTGGAGCCCATGGTATAAGTCCTAGTCTGAGTCGGAAGGTCCAGGAACTAGGAGCACCGATGTCTGAAGGCAGAAGATCAACTGCCCAGCTCAAATCAGAAGGAAAAAAAAAAAAAAAGCGAATGCTCCTTTCCTCTGCCTTTTTATTCTATTCAGGCTTTCGGTGGATTGGATGATGCCCACCCACAATGGGTGAGGGTGATCTTCTCTAAGCAGTTCACTGATTCAAATGCTAATGCTAATCTCTTCTGGTAACGCCCTCACCAGCACATCCAAAAATGATGTTTTACCAGCTATGTAGAACCAGTCAAGATGATTCATAAAATTAACCATCACAGAGCCGATATCTAGAAAGGAACATCGACATGTAAAGAAATATGTTCCCAAACAGTACAAGCCACTGAGATAGCACAAAAGAAAGAGTAATTCTGTCAGGGAAGCCTTCCTCCAGGAAGCAAAACTGTGAATAGCAAGTTTAGTGGGCAGACGAGGAGAGCAAGACATCCCGGGCAGAGGCACGGAGGACGCAAGGAGGAAGGTGCGAAAAGAATCAGTAGCCTCCCGGTCAGAGCTGGTATAGAGTATGAAGGGGATGGGAGTAGGAATGGAGGCTACAGAGAGACAGAATGGGGACCAGATCAGGAAGACCTCTGACCTCCAATCGGGACCAGTAGAGTTTTAAGGAGGAGAGAGGCCTAACAGATTTTCCATTTAGGAAAATTACTGTGGCAGAAATGTGGAGGGCACCTTAAACTGAGGCAGACAGATCAGTTATGATGTTATTAGACTTGAACCAAGGCACTGGCGAGGAAATAAAGAGGAGAATGCAGGTTTGGAAGATCAAGAGTGTAGAACAAGTTTGGAGTCAGCGGAGATAATGAATAGTGTTTGTGGTACATGTTGAGTTTAAGATGCATCAAGGCCACCCAGGTATATTTCCAATATAGGATTTTGGACAGATGGTCCTGAAGCTAAGGAGAGAGATCAGAGCTGCAGATAGAAATTTGGGAGTCTTGTGCAACAAAGTGGAGGTTAAAGTGATGGACTTGAAGGAAGTCACTGAGGATGGAAGGTAGGGAGCAGAGTAGAAGAAATATGAAAATGGAATCTGGCAGTCATGCCACAATGGATTATATGGTATCTTGTAACACTTCTGAATGTTTCTCTTCCAAATTCAATTAAATTCTCCATGTTATCGTCTTCCTGTACCCTTACTCCTCTCTTTTCAGCCCCTTCTTTTTAAGCCACTATGAGCCTACTCAGTGCCTTTCAGCAAATTAGAAAAGAACACACCCTTTGGGTGCTTGGCTTGGCAAGCCAGTTTTGGATAAATTAGAAAAAGGTGCCCTTCCTTTGGGCTAAGGCAGCCTTGTACCAGTGCGGAGTTCAATCATAAAGCTAGGCATGATTTACCACCCCAGCCTGGGCCTTGGTGCAGTGCACAAACTGTTCGACCTTATGGGGCATCCTTGGCCCCCATCCAACAAGGTCTACACAAGAAGATTCCAAACAAGGCCCATAAGAAATACTTGCAGTTGACTCTTAAATTTCCCTGTGATTTAAAATTTTTGAAAGCAGCATTTTATTCCTCTCTTTGCACCACACTGTGATCTGGCAGGTTTTGCAAATGATGGCTTTTCAAAACTGCCCAGCTCTTAAGAGTTGAGAAATGAAAACATCAGACCAATCTCTCCCACGCACATGCAGCTTCTGGTCCTTGTCCCCCAGTCTAGTGAAGAAAGGCCACGGAATCCTCTCTTTCAAAGGACGGCATCTCTGAGATGCTAGCAACTTTATACCCCATGGCTTTAGCTTGGCTTACTCTCAGCTGCATACTATGCCTCCCCCCATCTCTTTCAAGCCTTTCTTAAAAGCAACCTCCTTCTTGCCTTTGTTCTCTATCCTTTGGGGATGGTCTCTTTCTGAAAAATTGATTTATATTATTATTGAACATAATTGAAGAATCCTCTACCTTTGAGATCCCAAAGTCATCTTATCTAAAAGGATTTACTCATGCTTCGTATCGACGTGGAGTATGCACATTATAACCCTTGAGGCAAGGTCCGTGCTCCTACAAATGCTCTACCATGTTTAAAATTGTGGTGTATATAATTATAGGTTACATTTCGCTGATATTATTAATAATAAATTTCTAATGTGAATTAGACTCTCAAATGCCTGAGGTGGTTTTGAATGGAAAAGAGAAGATTAGAAGGAACTTCAAAGAAGATAGGACATTGGTATCAGTAAACTTTGAAATTAGAAAAAAAGAAAGAAAATTGGAAGAAAGAGAGGAAAAAACCTGTTCTCAGTAAAATTGAGAGTAGCACAGAAAATATCTGGAACCCAGTTAATTCTATTAGATTGCCATCCTCACATCTGGCACAAGTAAAAGAAATTCACCCATAATCCTGCCAGCCATCAAATTAAATTACCTCCATTTCTCTGTGTTCCCTTCTAATCCTTGTCTAAATGTATATAATGGGTTCATAGTTTTAGTCACAGATCCTGGCTCATTTCCCTAGATTTCAAACCCTCTGATATGAAACTGAATTCAAGTCAGTATAAGTATGAATTGAGCATTTACTATTACTTAAATCTCAGCCACAGGGAAGTCTACCAGGCAGGAGCTGCCCTGTAGAATTTATTATCCCTTACAGAGTTGTGCCAGAGACCACAGCAAGACAGCATATAGAGGAGGCAGATGCTAGGAAAGAATGCCAGCCCTGGGAGCCAGGGGCTCAGGGTTCTGACTACTTCTCTCACTAACCAGCTGTGATCTTAGGCAGGTCTGCCTCTCTAGGTGCCTCCACTCCCTCATCCATAAAAGGAAGGCACTGGACTTGATCACGGTTTTTTTTAAAAGATTTTATTTATTTATTTATTTATTTGAAAGACAGAGTGAGCAAGAGAGAGAGCACAAGTAGGGGAAGAGGTAGAGGGAGAAGCAGACTCCCCAATGACTTGGGAGCCTGACACTGGGCTCGATCCCAGGACCCCCGCATCATGACCCAAGCTGAAGGCAGAGGCTTAACCAACTGAGGCACCCAGGCGCCCCGATCATTGGTTTTTAAACTCCACTCTTCAAAGGACAGCAAGAAGATGCTGGGGCCAATGGCTGCGTTGCAATAGGGCTTATTTCTGCCCCCCCCCCCACTTCTACTCAGAGCAGTTCCATCTTCTCTAGTTTTCATGCCACACATCTGAGTCCAAAGTGTCTGACAACAGGACAGACCATGTGCGCCTCCAGGGCCCTCTCAGAAAAGCCAGAACACAGGGTCACCCTGGTTACCAACAATACAGGCAGTCGGCGTTGAAAGAGGAAGGAAGTCAAGGAGAGCAGGAGAGAAAAGGAGAGCTTTGTGGATGGGGCAGGGCTTGGCAGAACTTGAAGGAAGAAGGTATTTGGAAAGTCAGAGGGAAGAGGGAAAAGAGGAGACCATTTCAGGAAAGGCACAGTAATATCTTCAGGTAACCAGAAAACAGAACCCACTTGAGCCAGAACTGGGCCTGGGGAGCAGAGGAGAAGGTTGTGGAAGAGGACAGAAATTAAGGCCTGAGCACTTGAAGGCAAGCAGATAAATGCGAGGCTGACAGGATAAGCTATAAGATCGCCTGAAGATTTCTGAGCAAGGGGATGACATGCTGAAATTGGTACATAAGGAAGATGAGTTTGTCAGGTTTTCACAAAGCAAGCATTTCTTGATGCTTCAGAGGTGCCCATAGGCACGGAGAATACAAAGCTAGGAAAGGCAGAAGCTGCCCTTGAGGAGCCTGGTGAAGGGGAATGCAGAATGGGTTGAAGCACCAGAGAGCAACAGTTGGGGCTGGGTTAAGGAAGTGGCAGAGAGAAGAGAGGAGAAGGGAGAGATAGGAGAGATACTGCCAAATAAAAACAAGAAGGGCTTAGTGACCAGCTGAATAAAGTAATTCAAAGGACAGGAATAAATAGTAAATAAACGGCTAGAACACCTTTCCCAGCCTCCTGTGCAGTTGGGTGTACCTGGTAACTGAGTTCTGAGCAAAGACTGTGAACGGAAGTAATAGGATTCTCATCCAGGGCTGGTCCATGAAAACCTCCCACATTGCTTCTCCACTCTCCTTCCCTATCCTCCTGATGAATGAAGAGGAGATCAGATCCACAAGACTGAAGGAGCCTGGGTCTCTGAATGACTACGTGAAAGGCAGCCTGCCCGATACCAACACCAGTTGGGCTTCACACAGCAGTGACTGACATCCCAGGGGTCATCTGTTATGGCAGTTAACTTATCCTGAGACCGAAACAGCAGTCATGCCACTTTGACAACAAATACAGAAAGTGGGGATGAATTTGGAGGACAAGGTAATAAATCTGGTGTTTCATTTTAGGTTGTTCTGCTTTGTGGTAATATAGAAACTGACCTAACTAACTTAAAGGGGGATAAGGGAGTTATGGATAACACGTCCAGTTTTAGGCATGGTTTAGAAGAAAGTCTTTTCCACAGTTATGAGTTTCACTCAGATTGACCCAACTTAGTTTGTGTGCCTCACCCGAAAACCAATCAGAAAAGCCAGGGAATGTGATGTGCGGGTTGCCTTGGATGGGGTGGCATGCTCTGCCCAGTACTGGGAGAACAGCCAACCCTACCCTGAGTGAGGGAGAGGATGATTCCCCAGAGGGAAATCGAGGTACAAAAGAAGAGGAAACAGATGTTGGATGTTAAAGAACCGCAAAAGTGCTTTACCTTCTGTTTTGGACATGCCTAATTATTTGGAATACCTAAATGGAAAGGACTTTGTAAATGGTTTGAAATATGAAATTGAGGGGTGCCTGGGTGGCCCAGTTGGTTAAGCCTCTGACTCTTGATTTCAGCTAAGATCATGATCTCAGGATCCCAGGATTGAGCCCCAAGTGGGGCTCCGGAGATCCTCTCTCTCTCAAATAAATAAATAAATATTTAAAAAAAAAAAAAAGAAAGAAATACAAAATTGAGACCTAGGTAGAATGAACTAGACATACAGTTTAATCCAGGCTGTGTGAATAAGAGATTTCCTTCCTTTTTCTGACTCCCCAAATCAGAGAAGATTGAGGGGGTAAAGAATTCCTGGGGTACCTGTGTGGCTCAGTCAGTTAAGCGTGGGACTCTTGATTTCAGCTCAGGTCATAATCTCAGGGTCAGGAGATCAAGACCAGCATGGGGCTCAGCACTGGACATGCAGCCTGCTTAAGATTCTCTCTTTTCCACTCCTTCTGCCCCTTCCCCCTTAAAAAAAAAGAATTCCTTTTCGGGCCTCTGGCTGGCTCAGTCCATGGAGCCTGCAGCTCTTGATCTCAGGGTGGTGAGTTCGAGCCCCATGTTGGGTGTAGAGATTGCTTAAATAAATTAACTTAAAAAAAAAAGAATTCCTTTTGGGAATCCCATTTGATAATGTGGCTTATGTCCCTTGCATGTCCTTTCTAATGGGTCTTTGTCTGAGAGGTTTATAAAATCAAGAACATATTATAGGGACATGGCTGAGAAACACGAAATAGATAATATATGTTTTCTGGAGATTATGCTGCAAACCTCACACTCCCATAGCCTTTTTTAAAATTCTGGCTTTTAGACTCAATCACTGAGGGCTGCCGAGTTGGGTGGCAAAATTCTGGGAACCAGCTTTCACTCAAAATTCAGAGAACATGAAAACAGTGCCCTCTGAATTGTGCAATACACCAGCAATGGATTCAGAAATTCTCCTTTGCATAAGAAAAGTCTTTATCTGGCCATAAAGAATCTGGCTGACTACGGTCTGAACCTTACTTCCACAGTCTGGAACATCCAAAAGCCCTCATACATTTATAAAATGCCTGATCTTACTTTAGGCATTTACTGACTATATTCTACTTATTTCTGGATCTTAATTACTATGTCCTCTTGACATTCCCTGCCCCTCAACATCACTCCTTCATCTGAGGCTGCCATCTTGATTCTGCCCTCCGTGACTTTCTATGACAATTTTACTTAAACCAAGCATCCTCTGAGCTTAAGAACTTTATTGAAGATTTAGGGTTTTCACCAAGGAAGAATTACATCACATACCAGACAGCAAACAAATTGATAAAAACCTCCATTAGATTTTTCTGTTTTCCCCACAAATTCCTCTTAGAAGCCCAAAGCTAGTAGTTTGACCGCTTTCCATAAATCTTTTCTAAATCTTGGGGCACCTGGGTGGCTCAGTTGGTTAAGCGACTGCCTTCAGCTCAGGTCATGATCCTGGAGTCCTGGGATCGAGTCTTGCATCGGGCTCCCTGCTCGGCAGGGAGTCTGCTTCTCCCTCGGACCCTCCCCCCTCTCATGTGCTCTCTTTCTCATTCTCTCTGTCTCAAATAAATAAATAAAATCTTTAAAAAAAAATCTTTTCTAAATCTTTACCTGTTGTAGTCCTTCTCTAGTATCTTCTACCTAGACTATCTTTATACCAGAACCATACTCTCTTGATTATTGTTGCGTTACAATAACTCTTGAAATGGAGTCAAGTAAACCTTCCAACTTTGTTCTTCTTTTCAATATTGTTTTGACTATTCTAGATTCTTTGGATTTCTATTTTTGGCTTACCAGTTTCTACTAAAAAACAAACAAACATGAGAAATAACATCTTAAGATCAAGTTCCCAACCCATGAACACAATATATTTATTTAGGTCCATTAAAATTTCCATTTATTTAGGTCCTTTAAAATTTCTTTCAGCAGCATTTTCAGTGTTCAGTGTTCAGGTCAGACATAGATTTTGTTAAATTTAACCCTACATATTTCATATTTCATGCTGTTATCAACGGTACTTTTAGAATTTTTAGTTCCAATTATTCATAGCTATCATATAGAAATAGAATTGATTTTTATATCTTAACCTTGAATTCTATAACCTTGCTAAATAGGATGCAAAATGATATAGTCACCTTGGAAACAGTCTGGCGGTTTCTTAGAGTTAAATATATACTTAACCTATCACTTAGAAGTTTCACTTTTAGGAAGTGGAAACATGTCCTCACAAAGACAGGCATGCAAATGTTCATAATAGCCAAAACTGGAAATGACCCAAATGTCCCTCAACAGGTGAGTGAGTGGATAAGCATATTGTAATACATTCATCCATACAGAAGAACACTACTTAGCAATAAGAAGGAACTAACTAGCAATACGTGTAGCAAGGTGGATAAATCTCATGGATGAACTTCAAACTGAGTGAAAGACACCAGAAAAAAGAGTGAATATTGTAGGATTCCATTTTTTAACACTGTAGAAACTACAAATTAGTATATAAAGACAGAAAGTAGACCAGTGCTTGCCTAGAACAACGGTTAGGAGGAAGAATGACTGGGAAGGGGCACAAGGGAACATTTTGGAAAGATATCATACAAGTTCTGTGTCTTCATAATGGCAGTGATACACTGTTGTTTACATTAGTGAAAACTCACTAAACCATGCATCAAAACGAACGCATCTTATTGTATGGACATTTTACCTCTTTACTGAGAAACTGAAATTACTCAAACTATCTTTCAGAAAGCAAGAAGCATGCATGCACCAAGAAACAACTGAATTTCAAGAACAAAGCAAACAGGACAGAAAAGAAGAGACATTTTCTTAAATTTCACTAGATTGCTAGCATCTAAACACAGTGCTGTCCAGTAGAAATTTCTGCCCCATCCAATACAGTAGCCACTAGGTATATATGGCCATTGAGCAATTTAAATGTGGTTGGTATAACTGAGGAGCTGAATTTTACATTTTATTTCATTTTAATTAATTTAAATTTAAATAGCCACATGTGGCTAGTGGCTCCAGTGGGAGAGAGCAGTGAGGATAGGGAATACATCTCCTGTATCTCCAGCCTATTACCTAATCCTGGCCCTAGTCATAGCTGTTTAATAAAGGAAAAAGAAAGAAAAAAAGGTCCAAATAGCCCCATGTACGCTGTAGTTGTGCCAAGTGGTATAGCTGACAGAACACCAGACTCGGTCCCTTTGGTTCCTCTTCTGTTGAAGTGGAGCTTTTACTCACTACAGACTTCACACTGTCCTTATGAGGCTAAAACGGGAAAAGGCAACTAAGAAGACCTAACAAACTGCAAAGCATTGTGAAAATGGAAAGTACTGGAAATATAACGAGACTCAAATGAGGCAGTGCAAGTAACCTTCTACTGCAAAGCACTGTACGAATGTAAGGTACTGGATGCATTAGCAATGGGGTGGCCACATCTGGCTCCACCATATGATTTCAGACGGAAGGATCAAGAGGGCCGTTCTGGGGGCCCTTCTGGAGCCACAGGAAGAGACAATGCATAGATGCCTTGGTTTCATTTTAGCTTTGACATGCTAATACTAAAATCTCGGTGGAGTATAAACCACCTGCGCCTCATAAACCTTTCGATTTACATACACACGTGCGACCTTTCCTATCCCGGGGCCACTCTACCAGTATTGATCGCTGATTTGCAAGGGAGCACGCTTTGCAACTGCATGGGAAATGATTGCATCGGCCGCAGCGGCGGTGGCCTGCAAGGATAAAAGAGGTGGCGCTCACCACCAGCAAATGAAAGAGAACCCACAGTGAATTACTGTCCCGGGCGGATCCAGGAACAGAACCTGAAGTCCTCGTTTGCACTTTCCTCGGTTCAAAAGTTGTTCTGCCATCTCCAGTAACTGCTCGCTCCTCCCTCCGCGGCTGTCTTTTGTCTTTGTAAGCCGGAGACCGACAATGGATTATTATCTGTGCATGCAGGTGTTGTTGAAGAGACCAATTTGTGAACAATGGCCCTTCCCACGTTGTCCAAACATAAAGATTGCTCCGCAGCTGTTATTTGCAGAACCTGTCACCGTTCGCCGCGCTGCCGCTGAGCCAGCCAGCTGTCCCGGAGCGCGCTGCGCGGGGCACCGCCCACTGCTGACAGCGCCGCCCGCCTCCCCCCCCCCCCCCCCCCCCCCCCCCCCCCGCCCTGCGTGCGCTGCTGCCCACCGGCCGCGCCACGTGCCCCGGGGGCCCAGTTCCGCGCCAAATCCCGTGGCCGTCGCCCCTTCCCCGGGGGCTGGCCGAGTTGCCAAAGCTCGCTCGGGATCCTCCCTTCCCGCTCCGTATTCGTCCGGGCAGGAAAGCAGAATCGAGGGACGGAGTTGCTTGGCGAGTCTGATAGCACACGAGGTTCAAGAACAAATATTCATGTGGACATTATTTGAAAGATGCCACGTGCAGATCTACTTGCCCTGTAAGATCTAGGTGAAATTGCCTGGATCCCAGCAAGTCTACAGTCTAAGTTCCAAAGACCTCCCCCAGAATCGTGCTAATTCCCAGGGGGTCTCATGTCCTCCTACCTCCTGAATCTGCACACCATTCTTGTTTGGTTCCTCTACCAACCCTAAAGCAAAATACAGCCCTTTCACTGGTTCCCAAAATAAATCTGCTGGCATGAAGCAGTTCCTGAGAGATTTCACTGAAAACAAGGAGGGGTTTTCCACAAGAAGAAGGGTCACATCTTGACGGACACTTCAGCCATTCTCCCCACCCCCCCCTTCCTATGGCCACATCCCTTCTGTTTCAAGCTGGAGAGCTCCAAATTCCTCTCTCGCTATTGTGCACACAGCACCTTGCCAGTCTCCCAGCCCTTCCCCCAGGTTTCACTACCTAGTTCCTACCCAGGGCCTTCCAAATGGCAGGGCTCCCTCTCCTTCAAGGAAGAAGCCCTGTTTTCTTCCTGGTACAAAGACCTCCAGTTCCCGCGGGTGTCTTGCTGGCGTCAGCATGTCTGCTGGGCTGCCAGTTTCTCAAAAAGTTCACTGGCCTTCTGCACTGTTTTTTCATGTCAGGACAATTCACATAGAGTGGATGGTGAGCTACCCAAGGAGCAGTATTTCATAATAGCTTGCAGCCCTGAACTTCCAACAATGATCTTAAAATCATCAATTGCTGACTCTTGCAGGAGGAGATTGATATATTCCTACAGACTGAATTCAACTTGTATAGGCTCTTCTAAGTCCGTGACAGGTGACTTTGGGCTTCTTCAAGCCTGTCCATGAATTTGTGTGCCCATTTCAAGATTATAGATATGAGTATATAGTATTTCTTAGGTTGCAGTACTATCGATACCTTACGGTAAAGAATATTTTGAGTCTGAGCTGAAAATGTTTCCTAAATGTATTCAGACACCAATTTCTAAGACCTCTGCCATCCTCAAGTATGGAGACATAAAATAAATTGAATGGTCTCAGACCTCTTTTTAACCCCATTTTATGGTAATGATAGTGCACTCTAAAATGACTAGTCATGTCCTTTATGGAGTAACCTTAGGCCTACTTTCCTAATTTGTAGTTAAATAAATAAAAATGTATGTTAAAAGCATGAAATACTCTATAATTCCTTATCCCTTCTCTTTTACCCAAGAAAGGTTTAGACAAAGACCAATCAAAAAACAATTTTTTAAAAAAATCCTGGTCTTAGCTAACATCTCCTGGTTTGTTTTGGAATATTATTGAGTCTAAAGGAAAAAGAAGTTATTTGAAAGAAAATTCGAATCAGCTTCCCAGAAAGAACAGAGAGAATTCAAGAGATTTCCATTTTGCAGGACTCTTGAGAATGATGTCCACCAGCCCTGAATTCCATAACACCCAAACAGCCATGCGGATTCACACAGGAGAGCAGATGGGGCTTCCAGAACTCAAGGCAAAACTCATCTGATGCCATTTGGTCCACTCCTTGGCGGCATGCAGCTGCTTGGCACAGCAACCAGCCTGTGCCTGCCCTATCGTTCTAGGCTGGTTGAGTGGCTGCTGCCCAGGCGCGGTCTCCAAGGCAGGGTTATACTGTCTCTGGCGCCCAGGGAGGAGAGCAGTTCTGTGCATGTTAACAAGCTCAGTGGAAGAAGGCAAACCACTTACCTCAGCACTACGTCAGGCTGGGGAAATACAAACTGGATGCCATACAAATGTTTATCTTCAGGGATCTGTGAAAGACCTCTGGGGGAAGGAAAATAAATCTCTACATATGTTTACTCATAATGATTTCTTTTTTTTTTTTAAAGATTTTATTTATTTATTTGAGAGAGAGAGAGAATGAGAGACAGAGAGCATGAGAGGGAGGAGGGTCAGAGGGAGAAGCAGACTCCCCGCTGAGCAGGGAGCCCGACATGGGACTTGATCCCGGGACTCCAGGATCATGACCCGAGCTGAAGGCAGTCGCTTAACCAACTGAGCCACCCAGGCGCCCTCATAATGATTTCTAACAGGCCCATCTAGATACAAGTCCAGCATTTCATTAAACAGGCTTATTCAATGGCCACCGAACTGTGTAAATACATCATAAATAAGGGCACAGATCCTCTTTCCAGGGTGGTTGGAGATGTAATGTTCGAGTGCCTGACCTCCATCTCCAGGCCGATCCCTCCTCTGAGGGCCCAGGAAGCGAGGAGTGGGCTGAAGGATTTTATTTTCTTTGTCAATAGAGTCCTTTGTGGAGGGACTTCCATTTTGAAGGAGTATATGCTATTTTTTTTTTTACAGTCTGGGAAAAACAGAAATTTGAAGGAAAGGAAAAAGACCTTTGTGAAGGATTGAGTATACTTCATGCCCACCCTCGAGCTACCCGAGGAAGGTGCGAGGATTAGCAAATCCAAAAACATTCACTGAACATGATTTAAAAAATGAATTTCAGGGCGCCTGGGTGGCTCAGTTGGTTAAGCAACTGCTTTCGGCTCAGGTCATGATCCTGGAGTCCCTGGATCGAGTCCCGCATCGGGCTCCCTGCTCGGCAGGGAGCCTGCGTCTCCCTCTGACCCTCCCCCCTCTCATGTGCTCTCTCTCTCTCTCATTCTCTCTGTCTCAAATAAATAAATAAAATCTTTAAAAAAAAAAAAAATGAATTTCACAGGGTCCGTTTCCTCGTCTGAGTGGAACAACAAAGCTAACGCTGGACTTGAGTTTGACTACAAGAAGAAGAGCATGACCTCAGAGCACCCACCCATAGCAAGGGCCTCAGGTGATGCTGAGAAAAACACTGGCTTTTGGACAAGACCCCAGCACATACAAGCACACGCGTGTGCACACGCACCCACAAACACACTCATTCCACACAGTGACTTGATGTAAAGAAAGCTCTCCAGGCTAAAGATTCTCCCCTGTTATTAGTCACCTTTCCCTCCTCCACCCAGCTCTTCCTCTCTTCCTGGCAGCCGGGCCAGGCAGTGACTCAGGAAGGCAGCAGGGTGAGAAGCTAGTACACCGCCATGGCTTAAAAAAATACTTAGGCCCTCTTGAGTATAATTAACTCATAAACTAACTAGTCACCTGGGGAGAATAGAAGGGGGCCGAGCAGGATGCAGTGTGTGTTTGGGGCAAGGTCGGAGAGGTGGGGCACTTGGACATTAGTTAATGAAGAACAATAACCCCTATTTTCATGAAGATGCTTGTGTAAAACCAGGCAGTAACATCCCGACAACCTCTGCATGCTTCTCCGTGAGCCTGTCTGGGAACTCCTCTGCGCTCAGCAAAGCCCCTCGGCACTGATGAAACCCAGTCCCCTTAGCACCGCAGATTCCCTACCAGAGGAAGAGGTCAGCAGCCTCTAGTCATCTGGTCTGTGGCGCGTAACAGGATCTCTAGGAGGAAGGGAACAATATTCCTCAACAATATTGTTGGGAACAATAGCATGAAACTCAGACCTGAGCCAAAAGTGAGCGCCGAGTACCAGGACACGCTAAGGTCAGATGGAAGAAAAACAAGGCCAAACCCCCGTGTCCCCAAGATGAAAAGAAATCGCCTTGAATATGATGGGTCCCTTCTCTGAGTATGATAGCTAGTTTGGCCATCTTGAGAGAGAACAGACCCAGAGGAAACCCGACCTAGCAGCATCTGATTGGTTGGGTGGTGGCACCAGTCTGCCCTTTTTTTGTCTTTGTGCACAAGGCAAAATATCTCTGCCCTCCATCTTCACTCAGAGAGCAGGCAACAGCTTGTTCCACGCTAACCCCACAATGATCACATCACGGAAAGACCTCGAAGTGTTTGCCACCCTGACCCTGGCCTGTCCCTCCCTGTCACAGCTGGTTGCTCACACCAGCCATGATGACGTGATTGCACCAGAACAGCTCCAAAAGTGGAACATTAGGGAGGATAACACCCTAAGACTCTCAGCTCAGTCACACAGCCCTACGGTCCCCAGACTCTAGCACTCTCATCAGCATGATGTGCGACGGACGTATTAACCAAATCCCACTGCCTCTGGCTCCTTGTCCGGCCCAAATACAAAGGAATGAGTAAAAGCTGTTTCTCCTGCAGCACTATCTTGCCTCCTTGGCCGGCGGAGAGGGTGATATGTAGAGTACCTGGTATGTCCTCCCCCTCCCTGGGAGAGAACTCCACGCACACCACCCCCGTCAGCTGGCCCACCAGCCAGCTGACTCTCCGGGGCAGGGGTGGTCGGATGGGCAAGGCTGGCCCCAGCTGCCAGGTCGAGGACAGCAGGCCCTGTGAGACAGAGGGCCGCTAGGCTGGCTCTGCCCCCACCTGCTGCCCAAATCTCCAGGCAGCCCCAGCCTCTCTGGCCCAGGGTCTATGGTCCAGCCCCCAAAACAAGCCTCCCCCATCCTTATGTGTAATCAGTTGCATTAAAATGTCACTGGAACTTTCTCTGAATGTCCTTTCTAAAAGCCTATCAGTCCCATTAAGCCTGCCCTTCACCCAAGTATCCTCTATTGCAATACATACATCAGCACATTCTGATAGGCACCTCAGTAGCTACATAAGCTTAATAAAGAAGCTTTCAACCAAATGCTGAAATTTTCAAATGTCTTCTGTTTCATCTGTGTTCTTACAGAGCCAGTGACCCAAGAACCTTGGTGGCCTCTCTGCAGGGAGAAGCTGCTCATGCTTGGGGTCTCAGGCACTTCTCATCTGGACCAGCAATGGCTCCCAAGGTCTTTAACACAGGGGCCCGGGCTGCGGTCTGACTGGGGGCGGAGAGGGACTTGTCTGAAGCTGGCTCTGCAGAGTGAGCACACAGTGTTTACATAAATTTAATGTTGATATGCAGAGGTTTGGAGTGGGAACTCATGAAATCATGGGGAACCCCCAGTCCCACCCCCACCTCAGAGCTGGAGCTGATCCACCCAAGTGTAGCCATTGATTATGGTGCCAAGAAACCCCAGAGTCCTTCTAGAAAGACCCTCGGAAGGAGGCAGCTGCTTTCTGCTGTCAAAAAGGAGGCATGGTAAGACATCCCCTTTCCATCGCTTCCCAGCCTTTTGGCTAAGATCAAGCAAAGACATCCCCTCTCCGAGACACAGGGCAAGATTTAAGTGGGAAGGTGGTTCTGACAATCATGGGTGGCATGGGGTGGATTGTACTACTGTGTGGATGTGGCAATAAGCACTGTCATTAAGTTAGCACTTGCCAAATAACACACTCTCTGAAAGCCTTGACTATACTATCTCATTTAACCTTCCCCACAACTTTGTGAGGTAAAAATATCACAATCAATCCCATTTTAGAGATGAGGTAACTGAGACCAAGTCCCTGGACCCGTCAACAAGGAAGCCAGAGTACCAGGCTTTGAACCCAGGTCTGTCTAACTATAAAGTTTCCCTTGAATGCCTGCCATACCTCCCAATTACGTTCTCTTCACACTGGATTTCTGATTTCACTCTTTGTTATCAGCCCTTCAACCAAGACATTTCGATACCACCCCTTGGCAGGAAACACAGGAGTTGTTTCCTGGGTTAGGAATGTAGGATAAACAGCTCGCCAGTCGATGACAGTATGCCAGGCCTGACATGCCGACAACTGGTCACAGCCAGCGGAGTTGGTCTTCTAGAAGGAAAGGCTGGTTTGAGAAGGGGAGATTTCCTTAGTCTGATTAGGAAGGAATGCAAGGTACTCTTAATCAGGCTCCTTTCTGCTTCCAAACAACTTTCTGCTACTTAGCAGACTTCTTGCGGAGGGAACTGCTTGGTGTCACTTTGTCATCACAAGTCACCACAAAAACCCCCCAGGAAATGAACACTGCTATCTTCCTGGCACATGCTACCTCACTGCAGCCCCGGTCACCGGGCCCCATGGAGCTAGGGTTGCCAGGTTCAGCCAAAAGAAAAAGTTAAATTTTGAATTCCAGATAAGCAAAAGAATAATTTTTTTTAGAATAAGTATTCACAAATACTGCATGGGACATGCACTAAAACAATTGTTTATCTGAAATTCAAATTTAACTTTTTGTGTTTTACAAATACAAAAGGTCCTATATTTTACCTGACATCCCTACACAGGCTCCCAATATAGCACTAATCTTTGCAAAAATAAGCGTGCTAATAAAGGGCGGAAACTGTCACACAGATGGTCACTGGAATGTAACCAAGCCATTAAGGCCCAGAGAATCCTTACTGCACTCACTCCAGGAGCCCTCCCTCGGGGCTTGCTAAGAGTATCTTCCCACCAGGAGGGGCCTGCGCTAAGCAGGTCTGATCCCTAAATAGCCCAAGAAAGGTAAAGGAGTCCATGCCACGTTGATCTCTCTGGTTGTAAATACACAGTCCCCCTCTCCTCACCTCCCGTGCACGAGGAAGTGCCCGCGTAACACTTTCCTTGCCTGGAGACAGGGAAACCCCTTCCCTTGCCCACCCACAGCCCATTTGTAACAAGGCAACCCAGATCTCCCCAGCCGGAACTCCTCTTTCACAAAGATTTGCAGGAGGGAGCAGATGGGGAGAATGGCAGTTTCGCAGCCAGAAAAAATTACACTGGATGCCAGAGCAAGTTCACACTCGTAAACACCAGCTCCGTCCGGAGTTTGCGTTTTTCAAGTGCAAGCATGTTGCTGAAATCTAGGTGCCATTTCAAAACAAGATTCTGAAAGCGCCGCAAGTGGGTTTCACTGGCAATTCTTCACTGGGATTTTCCCCCTTTTGCTTTGCTCCACAGAGAAACAGCTCAAAGTTACTACCTCACTTTCTATGGAAAGCCTTTTCGGTCCCCCCTGAGCAACCTAGGGCCCAACCTAGCAGGAGCACAGCCTCCCCAAGTTCCTGAAACCAAAATTCTGTATGGCCTCTCCTACCTGGCTCTTATCTCTACATCATGTGCAGCACAGCCCCCAACAAAAGGCGACAGCTGGTTTTGCAAGAACTTCGGGCGACAGCCTGACCTGGCTTCCTCTGGACAAGCCAACCCCCGCTCCGACCCCCGACTACCCACATCTGTAATTGGGATTCTCAGAGCAGGAAGACTGCCCCATAAGAGGCGCACAATGAGAGTATACCAGAGGGTGTTTTATTCAGAAAAATATATTAAGGGCGCCTGGGTGGCTCAGTCGTTAAGCGTCTGCCTTCATCTCAGGTCATGATCCCAGGATTCTGGGATCGAGCCCCACATCGGGCTCCCTGCTCTGCGGGGAGCCTGCTTCTCCCTCTCCCACTCCCCCTGCTGGTGTTCCCTCTCTCGCTGTGTCTCTCTCTGTCAAATAAATAAATAAAATCTTCAAATATATATATATATATTAAGAGTATGTCATTTTATGTTTGGAAAATCATTGTTTTTGCAATATAAACTACAGAAAGGAAAGTGCAAACATTGCTTAAATTTACAGAAATCAATCTTTCACATTTGGTAGGAACGATAATAGATAATATTTGAGAACTGCCTAATAGACATTATGCTAAGAACTTTACATACATTATTTGGTTTACTCCTCAGCTAGCCCATGGAACAGCGCTACTATTATCATCCGTTTGGCCAAGTGGGGAGACAGAGGCACATCCCACTAGGGATAGGGCTGTGACTTCAATCTATGGGCTCTGACCAGAGTCAAACCCTTCACCACCACTCTACACCATGTCCCAGGACAGCAAGCACAGGGAGCCAAGCTAGGGTTTAGCCATGGCCTCAGCCACCACTGGCTTCCTGTCCTGCCATGGGGACCTGAGACTAAACTGGGAATTAGGAAAAACAACTATAAAATCAAAATTACTAGCCTGACATTTCCAACAGTCTGGTAGACTATACACATGCTGCAGGGTATCAGCAGAATAACACTAATAAGATTATATGCTGATGTGGCTCTTTCTTATTACATCCTTGCCAAGGAAGGAAACCTTGCAGGGAAGTCCAGGAAAAATCAAGTTTGACTGAAAATCTTCAGCCACTGAAAGAAATCAGTATGTTACACTATTGTATTTGTGCCTTGAAAGAAGTAGATACTAACCCATGTTGTTCTGCTGAATTGGGATAACTTTATGAAGGACCTTTATTTCTCTCTCCCTACCCTCAACCTTTAAGGTGAACCTAAGAATGTCATTCATTCACTAGGAAGGCATTAATAGAGTTTTGCCACGACAAGGTGTCATCCTGGGCATGATGGTAGACCCCAGCTGAAACTGGCACCATTCCTGTAACTGAGAACATTATATTTTATTGGAGAAATCTATATGCTTTTTAAAGACAAATGCATGGTAGGTGTTAGCTTTCTACTAATGTGTAATAAATCACCACAGCTGATTTTCTCACAACTCTGTAGGTTAGAAGTCTGGGCACAGAGTGGCTAGGTTCTCTGCCCAAATCTCACTGGGCTGAAATCAAGGTGTGAGCCTGAGCTGGGTCCAGCTCTGGGTCATCTGAGGCCCAGGGTCCTCTTCCAAGCTCCTCCAAGTTGTTGGCAGAATCTGTTTCCTGGCAGTTGTAAGAATGAGATCCCCCATTTCCTCCATGACTTCTCTCAGCCCCTAAAGGCTTCCTCCACTCCTTGCCATATGGCTCCCACCTTCAAGCCATCAAGGGCATGTCTTTTGCTTCAAATGTCTGACGTCATCCTCTGCTTCGAAAGGGCCAACCTGATTAGGTCAGGTCCACCAGGATAATCTCCCTTTTCTCATATCACATAACATCATCATGCATCTCATTATATTCATAGTTTCTGCCCATGTTCAAGGAGATTAGACAAGTGTGTGGATCACTGGGAATCTTCTTAGAATTCTACCAGCTATAATATGTAAGCATTTATGTAAAAATAGTATTTTCTCAACCACTATTGATGGTGGTCTTCTCTGGGGTCATTAGGACATGGGGGGAAGCAAGGATACTTAACAACCTATAGTAGTCAAAGAACTGCCCTGGACAAATTACCCATAGGACCGTCAGTGAGAAACATAATGCCACAGCCCTTCTTTGAGTAACAAAAAGTCCATTAAAGACACGTAGCTCCTCTTTCATACTGATGGATTCCTCCCAACCAGGCCAAAGAGAGAAAACAAATGGAAGGAAGCTAAGTGCTCAGCCACATAATAATGGAAGTCCAGTGACTCCAAAACAGGACTAAAGAAGTAAATATTTATTTTCTTAATGTGATTCCAGATTTAATTCTTCACTATCTTTATCTTCAATGTCTGTCGTTGGAAGATGCTTAAATTTAACTCAACCAACGCCGGGACCAGACTGACTAGTATTCTCGATGTTGGCTGGACTAAAGGAAACTTGATCTGGAGTTTCACTTCTCTGATTTAGCGCACTGCTATGGGGCCTGGGGGACAGGGGCAGGTTATCCTGAAAATGGGGGTCTTTCCTGTGGAAGGAAAGAGATTTGAGGAGGAGGGAGCAGGGGAGCAAGTTCCTTCCTACCTGGAGGTTAACAAGCATTTGAGCAGGGTCTTGAAGGATGGGAAGTTTTGGATTTTGGAGGGAGTTAACATTTGCTGAGTTATTAGTATTTAAACCATGGCATTTCACCGAAGAGAAATGCACATGGAACAGAAGTGTTTCTTAAGGGGACATGAGAGAAATACCCAAGCTAGCCAATGGTCCAAAGGTTGCTGAAAGAGAGGCCCAGGATATTGGCTCCTCTACCCCCCAAACCTTTCCAGGAGGAAAATGTATCTTCACAGTTGAAGAGGTGGGAGCAGCCCCTGTGATGACATGATGGGTGGAAAGCAAATTCTGTTTACCCAATTTTTTATCTATTTGTCTGTAACCAGCCAAGAGTTCACAGAAAGAGAGAGAAGCCATTGGCCCTATGCTTACCAATATGCTAGCTCATTAAATGGGGGGGGGGGGTTAGTCTTCCTTTCACATTTTGAAGGAAATGTTACAATTTTTAGAGAAATATTAGCTATTTAGTCTCTTGTAAAAAGAACAATTTTGTAATGTCCCAAGGCTATCTGAATTGGATAAGGGGACTGGAGGAAATTTCACATAATGAAACGAGTTTTTCCTAAGTGAGCAGCTATAGCAGATGGAAGGTAAATGTCTTACCCATGTCTGGTCCATAATGATACCCAGTGTCCATTTTCACAAAGAGAGCATACAACCCCTACCATCCCTCACACAACCTTGACCTCGAATCTTCAGTTCCAACTGACAAACTAGATCTTATTGCAGCTTGGGAATGGAGCTTTGGTTCTCACTTTTTTTTAATATATCAAAGACATTTTGGTGTAACTGATTTGGGTCAGGTGTGTGCCATTATTCAGTGGGAATTGATGAGTAAGGATGACACTCGTGTGAATGAATGGGAAAATTTTTGATGCACCAGGTTTAAGAAAAAGAGTAATATATGTGCAATGGTGTTACACTTTAAATATTATGAGTAACCAGTAGAGTTTGATGTACTGTATGCATTTCCAATAAGGTGTGTTATATCAGTCAAACCATATAAAAAGAGTGATATGCAATTTGGAACAGGACCCAAGGTTTAGCAGAGAAAAGGAGGACTGGGAAAAACAGATTGTTTGGATTCCATTTCTAGAATTATCTAAGCAGAATCCAGGCCAGTTTTTGCAAAATCCTACGAAAGCTTAAGTCACGATGAAGGACTGGCTGGCAGGCCTCTAACATAGCCTAGAGAAATGTATTATGATTCAGGAATATTAAAGAAACGGGCTACTCAGCAAGAATACCATAGCTCTCCCATAAATTAGAAAACAGCATGTTCAAAGCTATTAAGGAAAGCCCAGAGCAAAATAAAAGAGAGTAAATCCTGGTACTGTTGGGCTTACAGATACCCTCCTCCTTCCAAACCAAAGGCAGATGAAAAAAGAAAATACATTTTTCATTTGTACTTTGGCACTGGAGGAAACACTGATGTAGTTTGCTTCATCCCCGCCTTTGCATGTTGTGTTGGGTGGCTATGAAGAGTGGAGGAGTGGCAGCGCTGTGGCTCAGAGAGAAAGTGAGTAGGGGGCAAAGGATGACAGCGGCTAGCAGAGCAGGAACAGGGGGAACAACCGTCCTATTTGCCCAAGACTGGGAGACTTCTTGGGACTGGAGACTTTTGGTGCTAAAACCAAAAGGAGAGGCCCAGGCCAACTGGGATGACTGGTCACCCTAGCAGGGATGGAAGAAGCTGCAGGAGTGGCTGTTGGGGGTAACTGAGTAGGCCAAGGCTTTACCACCCCAAGCTGTCTGGAGAAGCAGGACTGTTGTACTTGGCTTGGTCCCACAGGCATCTATATGGATGGTAGTTTGGCTCCCAGGTACCACGGAAGAACACAACTCACACAAACACACGGACATGGACACACACACACACACACGCACACACATACACTTCATATCTTCGCTATAAATATATTTATATTCTAGAACATAAAAAGTAAGTTATAGAGCTTATACAGGTAAGGGAAAGTCTCCCATTCTATTCAGAGACAATCACCTTTAATTCCTAGGTGAACTTCCTGCTTTACCCATGGTCCTCAACCTTGGCAACATATTAGAATAACCTGGGAAATCAATTCCCAGGCACTGCCCTCTTAGCTGCAAGTGGCCTCGAACAAGTCATTTAACCTCTCTGAGCCTCACATTCCTCCTCTGTTAAATGAGGTTATAGTGGTACCTATTGTTTAAATGAGAAAATATATATAAAGCACTAACCATGAGCTTTAAAAGCATTAGCAATTGTGGGGCACCTGGGTGGCTCAGTCGGTTAAGCGTCCAACTCTTGGTTTTGGCTCAGGGCATGATCTCAGGGTCATGAGATCAAGCCCCACGTTGGGCTCCATGCTCAGTGTGGAGTCGGCTTCAGATTCTCTCTCCCTCTGCTCCTCCCCATTCTCACACTCTCTCTCCCCCAAATTAAAAAAAAAAAAGCATTAGTGATTGACTTTTAATCCTTGCCCACTTCCCAAATTATTTTCTTAGGATAAATACCTGGAAGTTCAATTTTGAGTCTAACAGTATACACATTTTTGAGGCTTGTGATATAATTACCAAACTACCCTCTCATGAAAGTGTAAATTGAGAGTATCATGCAATTACCAGTGTTGACTCTAAGAGTAAAAGGTGACTTCATCCATTTTTTCAACCCCTTACTCATGTTGTACCAATTTTATGTCTTAAGGTCATTATACTTTTAATGCATTTTACTTTTGATACATGAACATGGCAGAATGATCTGGAAAATTTGAAAATTAAGCATAACATTCCCCTAAGAACTGTATTGAAAAACATAATAATATCTGTAATTTATTTGTAATTTATCTCCTAACTATACGGCAAAAAAAAAAAAAAAATGAGGTAGTTCACATGCACACACACACACAAAATGATGCTAGGACAGCTACAATAAACATTTAGAGAAAAAAATCTTAATATTTGAACAAGAGAGTATTAGCTATACTAGGAGGGTATGAGACAGTCTTTAATTTCAGCTCTGAGTTTCCTAGCAACAAAAGTAAGAATTTTCCCATTACAAAATAAAAGGGAGGCATATAAGTTCATCTAGAAATAAATGTCTTCCTGTTACTAAACTCTAAGAAGAATTACCATGCATTTCCTTACGTAAAAGCCACCAAGTAACATAACAAATAATATAGTTTGGCCTACTCTTGCTGAAGATGTAAAATTTTTCATGTGCCCACTTCTCATACAGCACCTTAAGAAAAGGCAAGGACATAAGATCTGGTTGTATTTCAGTAAAGACAGATCTTCTGGTTCTAAAATACACCACATAGGTTGTTTTTGGTGATCCCAACTTTGGTGTTTCTCGAGTGTGTGTTCAATCATGGTGGTCATTCGTGCTGTTTAACAAATATTTCTTATTTTCCCCAATTTTGAACACAGTAAGTTTGCTCTTTTCTGTCTCCTAAAATTAGGTAAAACCATCAGACATTCTGTAGCCTATGAAATGTGAACTTCAGTAATACGTGGAACTTCTAGGTGGGAGCTTCAAATACCAGGGCCCATTTTGCCACAATATCATCCTGCTGCGGTCATTAAAGGTGACCAACAACAGATTATTAGATGTGACACCTAAAGCACAAGCAACCAAAGAAAAAATAGATAGACTTCATAAAAATTAAAAACTTTTGTGCATCAAAAAACACTTCCCAATAAGTGGTAAGACAACCCACAGAATGGGAGGAAATGTTCAATCATATATCTTATAAAGGTCTAGTGCCCAGAATATATAAAGAACACTTACAGCTCAACATTACAAAGACAACCCAGTTAAAAAATAGAGGATTCGAACAGACATTTCTCCAAAGGAGATATACGAATGGCCAATAAGCACATGAAAAGATGCTCAACATCATCAGTCATCGCAAATCAAAACTGCTTCCTACAGGGGTGCCTGGGTGGTGCAGTCGGTTAAGCATCCGACTCTTGGTTTCAGCTCAGCTCATGATCTTAGGGTCCCGGGATCGAGCCTCTCGTCGGGCTCCCTGCTCAATGGGTAGCCTGCTTCTCCCTCTCCCTCTGCTGCTCCCTCTGCTTGTGCTCTCCCTCTCTCTCGCTCTGTCAAATAAATTAATTAATTTAAAAAAAATTGAATGCTAAGGTCAAAATGAAGCCTCAGCTAGCCTGGGTCCCTGAGTGACCTCAAATTAGCAAAACTCCCTCAACTTCTTTTGAATTATACAACTATTTTTTTTTAATATTATTGCATAAGTTTGCCTATCCTTACTGATACAAAAACACAAATTCCTTTTAAAAGGAATAAATCTGGAGTGACTGGGTGGCTCAGTTGTTAAGCGTCTACCTTCGGCTCAGGTCATGATCCCAGAGTCCTGGGATCAAGCCCCACATCCGTCTCCCTGCTCAGCAGGAAGCCTGCTTCTCCCTCTCCCACTCCCCCCTGCTTGTGTTCCCTCTCTCGCTGTGTCTTTCTCTGTCAAATAAATAAAATCTTAAAAAAAAATAAAAAATAGGGGCGCCTGGGTGGCTCAGATGGTTAAGCATCTGCCTTTGGCTCAGGTCATGATCCCAGGGTTCTGGGATTGAGCCCCACATGGGGCTCCCTGCTCGGCGGGGAGTCTGCTTCTCCCTCTGCTCATGTTCTCTCTCTCTCTCTCTCTGTATCTCTGTGTCTCAAATGAATAAAAAAAAAAACTTTAAAAATAAAAAAATGAAAAATAAAAGGAATAAATTTGTATAGACCCAAAGTTAATATAAATTATAATCATTATTATGTCACTTAGATATATGCAAATATAAACTTCAGCCTAAAGTTCTTGGGTTTATATATGCAAACAACTATAAAGCCAAAACAAGCTTACAAATTAACACAAACCTACAAAACCAATGAAATTCAAGTTAGCAACATGAAGTCAAAGTGGGAGGTGATGCTGTTTGCTGAAACTGAATCACAGTGACTGCTATAGGGCACAGGTCCCATGTGTCTGACATGCAGATAGTGTCATGCTATGTGACACCTCAGTTGTCCATCACCCTTCTAGGTTCAAACTCCCACAACAATTCACTCAGTCTTCACTGAGCACAGATGCATCTCATGAACCTGTAACAAAGGAATTCTACTCTGTGCCAACACGAAAACTAATGCAGACACAAATTATGGACTAAAATAGTATGGCAGCATTTGTTTTAAAACTGATTATTTAGGCTACTTAGAATATATTTATATTAGCTTTTTTGGATTTTTGTCAAAACAAAACATTTCATCTCTCATTCTTTTAGAAAAATCTCATGTCCCCAAGTGTATGTTTGCAGACCCATGGCTCTCAGTTTGAGAAACACTGCTGTAGGTAGACCACTGGTTTTTGAATTTGACTATGCATCAGAATCACCTGGGAGGGCTTGTTAAAACACCCATTTTTCAGTTTTCAATTCAGTAAGTCTTGGGTGGGGCCAAGAATTTACATTTCTAGCAATTTCCTAAGTGATACTGATGCTGGTGCTCACTCTCTGAGGACCATTGCCCTCTATCAAATATTAGTTGACACCCTGATAGCATTCAGTTCAAGACAGATTTCTATGGAAGGAGCCAGACAGCAGTCAACTCAAGAATACACTCTCCTCTGATGCGGGTCAACATTCTGTAGAGCTGATTGGAGAAAGAACCTTCAGCTTTGATCACCAAACAATTAGGCTGAAATGTTAGCCTTTGATAATGAAAACTGCAATCATTAATTTTATGTGCCAGCTTGACTAAAGCCACAGGATACCCAGACATTTGGCCACGCATTATTCTGGGTGTGTCTGTGAGGGTATTTCTGGATGAGATTAACATTTGAATCAGTGAACTACTAAAGCAGGTTGGCCTTCCTAATACAGGTGGGCCTCATCTAATCAGTTGAAGGTCCGCATAAAACCAAAAGGCTGACCCTCCCCCAAGTAAGAAGGAATTCCTGCCCAACTACCTGAGATGGGATGTGATTTTTTTTTAAAGATTTTATTTATTTATTTGACAGAGAGATAGACAGAAGAGCACAAGCAGAGGGAGTGGCAGAGGGAGAGGGAGAAGCAGGCTCTGCACTGAGCAGGGAACCCGATGCGGGACTCGATCCCAGGACCCTGAGATCATGACCTGAGCCGAAGGCAGTCGCCTAACCAACTGAGCCACCCAGGCGCCCCAAGGGATGTGATTTTTTTTTCCTGCCTTTGGACTCAAACTAAAACATCCACTCTTTCTGATCTCAGGCCTGCTGGCATTTGAACTGAACTACACCATTTCTCTCCTGGGTCTCTAGCTTGCCCATTGTCATAATCACATGAGCCAATTCCTTAAGATAAATCTCTTTCTCTATCTCTGTACATCCTATTGGTTCGGATTCTCTGGAGAACCCTGACTAATATAAAAACTAATGAGCCTTTCTTGGATTTTCACACAGACCAAGCCCAGAGGTAGAACGGGGAAATTCTCATTAATAAACCTCCGTGATCCATCCACCTCCAGTCAAAGGTTTCTATAGCAACCTGAGTTCCAAAGCAAGGCTCAGGCCACATTTTCACAAACTACAGCTAGATGAGTGGAAATAAGTAACCCCTTGTGATCAACCAAGAAAAGGGGGAATTATAATAAAAGACTAGCATCCGTGCCTGAGTTGAATTAATTCACCAAGATTTAGGACTATAGAACCCAGGGCACACACGTCTACTCTACCACACAGATCACCTAATTGCTTGAGGTCAAAGCAACATTTTCACACCATTACCACTGTTTCATACATGAAAATATTTCTTTCCTTCTTTTTTCTTAATTCGTCCGAACTCTTTCTGAGAGGCCACGTAGTATTGTGTTAACAGTGTGAGCTCTGCAGTCTTCCATTCTGAATGTCAATTTCATCATTTTCTAGTTATGATGACCTTGAACAAGTTAACCTATTACAAGCTTAAGTTTACTCATCTGCTCACTAGGAATAAGAATTCTAACCTGTATCAGTCAGGATCTAACCAATGAAATGAACTACTTTTATGCATTTACAATAGAAAGAGTATAATTCAGGGAATCCTTACCACAGATTAAGGGGGTCCTGGCAGAGAGGAAACCACTATCTATCCTGGGGAGGAAGACAAGAGAGGAGATGAAATGATGGAAGTCCAAGGTCACCTGAGGAAACTGGGTCTCTGAGGATTTGTCTGGCAGCTGTGGCCAGAGCAGCCACCTAAGCCAGAGACAGGGGCGGGGAGGGGAATTCTCGGGGATTCGTCTTCCCTTTCAGTCCTACCAATGCCTTCCACCGGACACACTCTCCACATACAATGCGGGACACATGCCCCACGAACTGGCTCTCCTGTGGCTCACAGCGGGGCTATCTCTAGGGCCCATGGGCCCATGGCCAGCACAAGCCTGCAAGGATCAAGTGACAACACATGCGAAGTCCCTGGTCTGCCGGAGATGGCAGGGTCCCTTAAGTTGTATATGTTAAATTGGGGTTCTTGTGCCTCACCAGCTTTTTCCTCACCCCCTTCAACAAATTTTCCACTTTTCACAGTTTCTCATTGTCCTCCTACTCTCATCACCCGGTTCTTCCCTCCTACTTCCTCGCCCACTCTCAACAGCAGACAGCAAGTTGGCTGGCCTCCCAAGGAGACTATAGACACAATGAAATCTGAGGGATGGTGGTTTCACAGTTTAGCCGCCAGATCCAACGATGTCCTCCTCCTCTCAGAGCCTGAATCCCCTGCCTCCACACAGCAGGTCACAGAGGCACAAGCAAGGGGACAGGACACACTGGCTCTTTATCCTGAACTTCTCCCCCCCTGACCCAGACCCATCACCAGCTACCACATTGGACTGTACAGTTCACCAATCACCTCCTTCAAACACTCTGGCTCAGCCTACTTACCTGAAGAAGGAGCAGATTGACCCCTGTCATCCTATGATATTACTATGGTTTACATTTGTATAAGGCTAGATTCTGGCATGTTCCCTGTCTGCCTGTGTTAGCCAAAGGTAAAAATCCCAAAATTCTTGAGACCTGGTACAGAGCAGTGTTCTGTTTCCTGAAGAGGCATCTAAGAACAAAAGACCCTGAGGCTTATCATAGGAGCAGTGCAGAATAAAATATTCTCTAATCCAACCCTTCTTATAATAAATTATTTGTCAATTCAAATAATTCAGAATTATAAAGGGAAAATTAGGGCAAGAAAAGTGATTCCATTGCATAAGGTCTATATGAACTTATGTGCCCATGTGTATCTTTACTATGCTCAAAACCCCTACACATTTTTCTTACATATCTCTTCCCTGGGGGGTATAAAAGAATCACTCCTCTGGCATTGTCTTTAACAACTGGAACCCAGTCCATCAGCTTGACCAACACATACCAGTTTAAGTCTAACTAGAAAGCAGCTGGCCAAAAATTCAACTTTTGCTTTGTACCAGATTTGCTACAAGTCAGGGCAGGGTTTTAGACATTTAACTAGCCCTGTTCCACCTGCAGTGTGGTTCCAAAACCAGCAGTATCAGCATCACTATCTGTTCGAAATGCAGAGGGGGAGATGAACCATGAGAGACTATGGACTCCATAGTTTCCAGGAAACAAACTGAGGGTTTTAGAAGGGAGGGGTGGTGGGGGGGATGGGTGAGCCCAGTGATGGGTATTAAGGAGGGCACGTATTGCATGGAGCACTGGGTGTTACACGCAAACAATGAATCATGGAACACTACATCAAAAACTAATGATGTACTGTATGGTGACTAACAAAATAAAAAAAAAAAAGAAATGCAAATGCTCAGACCCCACCCCCACCCCAGCCCCATTAAAACAGAAAGTTCAGGGTGGGACTCAGCCCTCTAGATGATTGTGATGTAGGTAAGGCCCAAGAACCACCACGCTAGGGGGAAAAAAAACATATAAAGCCAACTGATTCAAGTGAAACACGTCATTGGTCTTTTTTCTAATGACCTAAATTTGAATTTAAATCCCAGATCTCTCCCATAATCTGATATCTACAATCTTTCTAATGCTTATTTTATTCAGTACTCATTGTCCTGGAAGACTCTTATTAGTAAGGGAAAGTAATTTCAAGCAAGAATACAATGGAAATTAGAATGCTGCTACTATTGTCCTGTCAAAATGAACCAATTCCCCTGGACCAGACTGTCATTTTATGCTTGGGGAGAAAGGAAGTCCATATGCCTTTTCTAAGCATGTCACGCTTTTGCTGGTTAATGCTTCTTTCCTATAATTGGGTGAACGTGCACAAGCACCCTTCTGTACCCACCAAGAAATAGCAGGTCCCAACATGGGAATGGAGCCATATTTCCTTGCTCTCTTTTCAACCTTGCAAAAGCTCTTCATCCTTTCCAAGTAGAGGGGAGTTTTGGCAAAAAATTCTCCACGGTGACAAAAAGCACTTTCTCTTCACTCTTTTGTTGTGCTATTAGGTTTGAAGCCCTTTTGCCCAGAGAACAATACACTGCAGAGTTACTTTATGCCGCTGCTCTCCACTGCGCTTTCCCCGACCCTTACAATAATAGGCTGCCATTTTAACATCAGAGAACCTGTAGCTGCTGTGAATCTAAGTTTAATGTAAGTCGGGCCTGTGAGTGCTATTCCTCCAACTCTTAGCTGGACTGCTCTAAGAGGTTTAATTTAAAGAAAGCAATGTGGCACTCCAGTTAGAAGGCCAGTGAGCAGGAAATGGACTCCCACATCAATAGAATGCTAACTACCCTGGCAGGCACACAACCCAAAAACTAATTGGGGAAATTTAGGAAGTCAGAGAAGATGAATAAATAGAGAAGAACCAACCAATTTCCTTTTTTCCTTTTTATAAAGACTGTGATTGTAGGCTGTAATCTTCTTCTCATCACTAATGAAATGGAGGAGAAGGGGAGTTTAAAATATGTGGTGGTGTTAAATAACCCATAACTAAATGCATGGGCAACATCAAAACTATACATCTCAAATGAAAATACAATGAAGGGCCTAGGAATTTGATGTGTTTCTTTTGAAATGCAACTTTCAAAAAAAACATACAAAAACAAAACAAAACAATTCTAAAAAAAAATCTCCTTTAGCACTAAACCAGAAATATACGATATATGTTTAAGCATTGCTCCCAGTTATACAAAACCAGCTATAACTCTCTATAGCCTCAAGTGAAATAAAGATTTGCTGGTTAACTTGATAATTAGATCATTCTAGACAGTCAATCTGGGCAAATCATGTCCCAGAGTTAATGCTTCTCCTTGTAATTACCTTATGTCTGTCTACAACCACCAAATTAACCAAATAATTGCCGAGTCTCCAGTATGATATGCAGACAAGCCGCAGAGCATCTACTGGGGCTTCTCCTCCTTCTGCTCCTTCTCCTTCCTTCATATATTACTATTTGTTGTTCTGTCCTTTTTCCCCTCAAAAGTGACTTGGGCTAGTAGAAGAAGATAGGCTACAGGGGCCGACCATTTACAGAAGGATTTATTTGCAATGTTACAAATCTGCCTTTTGTTTTCATTGATCCTCACCTCTAATGGCTTCAGGCATTCTACCAAAAATGCTCACTTTGAAAGGGTACGGAGAACCCAAGATTGTTGACATGCGCAGATCGAGTGTTTCACGGTTTTCAACGTGCTGTCTCCTACTGTGTTTGTCTCATCCCACTCCCGTGAGGTGGTGGTTATTTTACATGCATGAAAACTACCTTCTCAAGGGACTTTCCCAAGGTCAAAGGGCCCATAAAGTCAAGGTTGCCCTGGAACTCAGGTCTCCTGCTCCGGAATGCTCGAGATGGGGCTGGAGTGTATTTCTAGAAGTCAAATACCAAGGAAGGTATCATTTTGATGTCCTGAACATGAGGGTAGAATACAGAAGAACCACTGCCACGGGGATGTGTCTGAGCTTGGCTTCTGTACTTGTGAGTTTTATGTCTCTAAACTAGAGCTTTCTAACCATGGCGTTGACACCCTCCACCCCTGCCTTCTCAATGCCAGTAATAATGGGAAGATGAAGGTTTCTAGCCCTCCAGTTACAACTAAAAAGGACGTCAATTGTAGAACTTCTCAGAGCCCCCTGACAATATGTATTCTAGGTTTGTAATTCCAACATTTTGGGGGCATGAGATTTGTTTTATTTCAGAAGACCCAGACCCACACATGCTTTGTTATGTATGATGTTCCAGAATTGAGAAAAATTCTGAATACGCCCTTCAAAATCCCTGGAAACAGGAGTCCAGTAAGTTAAGGAGGAAGTTTAGCTTTAATGAGACTAAGGTCTCATTGGGTACCATCTTGACTGGTTTTCACAGATTGGGGGATTGTTCCAGAGCTGCAAGTTCAAAACCTCAAAAGTCAGCTTAACCATAGGTAATTAAGCTCCAGGGAAACTATTCTTTCTACCCAAACTCTGTCAGCACTGATTTTTAATTAAGAGCTGATTTACTGAATTAAACTGAGTAAAACCTTTCCTATGACTCGACACTTGCATGTTCAAACAAGGACATCCCACCTCTATGTAGAGGTTTTTTAGTGAGAGTAGCATTATTGAAAAAAAGGGAGACATTTGAGAATATTACAGCAAGTATTACACGTGAAATAAGGGTGGGATGGCTTTAATGCCTGGAGCAAACAGAAAGAAAGTGACTCTGAAATGTAAATATAGTTGACAGTTCAAGGAGAGAAATTTCTCAATATGTATGCAACAAAGTCCAGGGGAGAGAAATGCTTTTATCCAGAACAAAAGAAATGGGATAATTTAGGGCAACCTGAAGACCAGCCACATAGAGCATCCCTTAAAGACGAGAAATAAGGAAACCAGTTAAGAGGCATTGCCCCGATCACATGGTGAAGAGGGAATAACTGGAACTAGTTTGGATCCAGTACTCCTTTGTATCATTTAGAATGCATTTCACAGTAAGAAACAGAAAAATAAACTCAAAGATTTATTTGATTCGCTAAAAACAATAAAATTGATTTACTGGTTCCTAATACTGGAAGTCAGAGTTGGATTTGATTTAGTGACTTAGGTACATTATCAAGGATCCAGGTTCTGTCCCTCTTTCTGCTCTGATACTGTGAGGAGCTCAGTGGGGGCTGTTGACTAGAGTGCAAACACGTCGCCTCTCCACATGCCTTGGACTTGTACAGTGGCTGAGATCCAAGAGGGAGCATCCCGTATTGAGTATTCAAAGGGACCAAGGAGGAAGCTGCAAGGCTTCTTACGACCCAGCCTTAGAAATCTCAAAATGTCATTTCTATGCCATTCTATTGGTCACAGAAGTCACCAAGGCCAACCCAGATTTAAGGGAGAGGGGAATAAACTCCACTTCTTAAAGGAAAGAATAATAGGGGCTCCTGGGTGGCTCAGTTGGTTAAGCGACTGCCTTCGGCTCAGGTCATGATCCTGGAGTCCCAGGATCGAGTCCCGCATCGGGCTCCCTGCTCAGCAGGGGGTCTGCTTCTCCCTCTGACCCTCCCCCCTCTCATGTGCTCTCTCTCTGTCTCATTCTCTCTCTCAAATAAATAAATAAAATCTTTAAAAAAAAAAAGGAAAGAATAATATATGTGTACAGGAAGGAAAGAACCCTTGGAGACGATCCACCACAATGCAACATGGCCAAGCACCACAGAGATGGCTGCCTATGCAGAAACCTCTAATTAGCCACCACGGCCAGTGTGCTGAAGACCAGACTCTTGGCCTCTGAGACCCTCTGCCTGACCCAACTGTCTTTGACAGGCTCATCTTCCACTAGTCTCAGCCACTCGTTTTTGCCTAAATCAACCCTGTTTTTCCACCTCTATGCTTTTGTTTAGGACATTCCCCTTTCTGCAAAGGCCCTTCTTCCCAACCAAATCTTCTCCCTTGAAGGCCCAGCTCAAATCCCTCCTGCCCCTGACCTGACTACCCCCGCTCAGATGATTTCAAACTTCCCCGAACTCATCCCACACCACCAACCAGGCCTTTGTCACAGAGCAGTTCACGGGGTGATGTACCATCTGGCAGCATGGCGCCAGGAGAAAGAATGGATAAAGAAGAACGGGCTTTTGCTCATTATTCTCTCGGTTTAACTTTTCACAATCAACATTTAAAAACAATATAAAAACAAAACGTTTTAAGCAAGAGCTAGTAAAAATATATTCGAAAGATTGATGAGGGCTAGAATAACCCCAAAGTTTCATTTTAAAAAAGATGTTTACTCTGACAATACTAAAAAAAAAAACCTGTCTAAATGATATTAATTCATGGCTGTATCCTCTGTTAATGCTGCACTTCTCAGCAATATATGCCTTCCCTGGGTTTATCATTTTCATACCCCAGCATTTTCCCTGAGACTGTTCAGCAAGTGTGAGGCATTGGGAGGGTTGGAAACTTTGAGCGCAGCTCCAGACATGCCCTACAGTCTGCACGGAGCATCTGACAATTGAGCCATCAAATCAGAAGTCATCCTTAGCCCTGACCCCAGGCTCACCGTCTTTTAGGAGCATGGAAAGAGGGGCCAGATATGAATCATACCATGTCCGCTTCCCTCTTTAGGCTATTTCACAATGGACAGTCTTGAAAATTGCCATCCCAGAAGAGAAAATCTTTCCCCAACTCTAAGCTCCATATATAGGTTATTTTGCTACCTCAGCCTTTATTCAATATTCGCTCCCTTGAGTTAAAACACAGCAAAGCAGAGATACAGGGAAGCAGCTTCCATAAGGAGGTCCTTCAAGCCTTCCTCCAGCTTTCAGACAGGAGCACAATACATTCCTAACTAATGAAAAGATCTCTGTTTTGTCATGGCCTGGAGAAAAGGAAGCCCACGGCCTCCTCAGGATTAACAACTCTCACTGAGAATGCATCTCTCCTTTTAACCCAAATCCATCTAAGGTTGGTCTGCCTTCATGAGCTCGGCGGAAGGGAAAGAGCTGTGATGACCCATGTTACTTCTCCCATGAATCTGGTGGAGAAAGCAGATGGTTGATGAGCCCATCCTTGCCTTTGGAAGGTAGCATGGGACATAACTGTGAACAGAGATGCCCCTGATGTCTGTCAATGAGGAAGATGGGTGCTACCCCTGAAAGAGAACTAGGAAAAGAAATAGGAATGAAAGGAAGTCCCTGGATATTTCCCTGTGTCTATATCTTTTTTTTTAAAGATTTTATTTATTTATTTGACAGAGAGAGGCACAGCGAGGGAAGGAACACAAGCAGGGGGAATGGGAGAGGGAGAAGCAGGCTTCCCGTTGAGCAGGGAGCTCGATGCGGGGCTCGATCCCAGGACCCTGGGACCATGACCCGAGCCAAAAGCAGACACCCAACAACTGAGCCACCCAGGCGCCCCTCCCTGTGTCTATATCTTACGCAGGTATTCCTACAGGAAATAGTGTGAGAAATACAAGGTCTCCCTCTCATACTAATTCATCCCCACACAAGATGCCACCTTGACATCCAACTACAAAGACAAACCCGCCACAAAGCTCCCAATTCGGGGACAGGAAGAGGGACAGGAGTGTATAAGCACAGCTGGCTATGTCAAGGTTCTACCCTGTCTTCAACAATCTCAATCCTTCCTGTTGGTGTGGAAAGGGAGATGGCAGAGAGCTACAGAGCTTTCTAGAATAGAAACACTTAGCTATAAAAATGGATTAGACCTTACTGTCAGGGCAGGGTGACAAGGCCACATTGCCCCCATGCATTAACCTCCATGCCCCACATGTTTACCGAAGTGGGAAGCCCAGGGACAGAGGTGTTATGATGAGCCAAACAGCTGCCAGCCAAGTGCATGGCTATTATATGGTTGTCTAGACCTTCACCCCTTGAGTTATGATGAAACAGATGGATAGAACTCACAGAATTCCCTCACCAACAAATTCCTCTCCGAGAACTCTTCTTGCAAAAACACTTCCTATGATGAAAAGCTGTATTAATTGGGGCTAGAAAGGCCAAGTGACTTGCAGGCTACTGTAAAAACAAAGTCACCTGTGGCTCCTGACAACTGCATGGCTTTCTAACCCCCTGCCACCCGGGACTCATTGAAAATGTGACTTTTGAGCGAAATCTTAAAGGAAGTGAGGGAATGAGCTACAGGGGCCTCTGGGTGAACAGTTTTCCAGACAAAAGGAATGGCCACGCTAAGGGATCATAAGAGGATTTCTCTTTGCCGCATTCTGGAATTTCACCCCTATGGGCAATGTCAGAGGCCAGGATGAGCCAGAGGCAGGGAGGCCAGAGCAGCCAACACTTGTGAGGGAAGCCCCAAGTTACCCCTTTAGGCCTTTGGGATGACAGGGAGAAAGGGACTTGGTAATTCCAGGGGCTTAGACTCCTTCCCTTTTCATGCTCATTTCCTCCCTGAGTGAGCCCATCTCCTCCTCCAGCGACCTCCCCCATGGTCCCTACTCAAAGATCCCACTTCCTGCTGGACATCTCCAGATGCATGTCCCACAAGCATCTGAAGTCCACATATCCCAAAAGGAACCTCACATCTTCACCACAAAGCCTTTCCTTTTCCTCCTGGATTCAGAAATCTACCCTATTACCTAAGCCAGAGACCTGGGATCATATTTGTCTCTTCTTTCTCCCTCATTGCCTGTATCCAACCAGATACACCGTCCTATTAATTCAACTTGCATTTCCAGAATCCCTCCTCATCTCTGTTTCCCCTGCCATTATCTTCCATCAGACCTTGATCACATTCTCACTGGTCCCTAGCCTGTCCAAAATGGTCTTTCTAAAACCAATCTGACCTTGTCAATCCCTTGCCTAACATTCTTCAATGGCTTTCCATAGTACAGAGTCCTGACTCCCTAGATTGACACTCCCCCACCTCTGGGACACAGCCTCTGCCTCCCCTCAGCCTCACCTCTGACCATTCTCCCCGTAAACCCTGTGCCAGCTGTCCCCACCATACCACTTATGGTCCCATGAAACTGCCATGCTCTCCATCATTTCCTGCCTCTGCATGTGCTGAGTACATTTCCCATCCTTCTCCATTTATTCTCCAAGACTGCTGAGATATCACCTCTTACGGGAGGACCTCCTGACCTCCCTGGGAGCCTGTTAGTGCCAGCCCTCATTGTACTCTATCAATCACTGTGATTTTCCCCACCTACACTCATAACCTTGAATTATAACGGTTCCTCTCTCCCACACTAATCTTCGAATTTATTTAAGGCAAGCTCCCTGTTTGTCAAAAAACAGGAACCATCGCAGAGCCACATTTAAAAGAAGAAGAATGGAAGTATTCTTGGCCCACAGGAAAACCCAGGTATGGGGGCCAGAGCATTGCTCAAACCTCACACTGGAGAAGTTACACTAGAAATGCAGAAGGGAAACCCAAGGCACATCAATTCTGGGGGGTGAGATTTGGGGCAGGAGACCAGAGAGCTCCGGCTTCAGTAAGAGATCCAGGGCCTCTGTATTAAAACATATGAGAATGAGTGTTAAATGGTTTTCATTAAAAGGTACAGAGTATCAGAGAAAAGATAGGCAGTAGGATTATTGCAAGTCCTAGATACACTGAGTAAGATAATAACATCTAAAATGTTCATTTGGCTATTAAAAAATATCTGCCTTTATGAGAAACGCTCATTGTCCCCAGTGGAAAACAAAATCATTTCTTTAAATCACTGAACATGCATCAGATTAACTGGGTTATAAATAAAATTTAATTACAGCAGCAAACCCTATATATATATCCAGGAGGATCTTCACTGTTTATTGCACACAGGGCAAATTTTTCCACGCAAAACTTTCAAAAGTCAGAGGTAAGATGTAATTCTCAAGGAGCAGAGGAAAGCTGACCTCTTGATTACACAGGGGCAGGACTATGACTGCCCTCATAAATTAGGTTTTTGTGAAAATAAGTACATTTGTATTGCTTAGAATCAAGCATCGTGGCTGACAGACTAATGTTTATTGAGTACCTTCTACGTGTCAGGCATTGTGCTGAGCCCCATACATGCATCCCCTTATTTAAAGAGTATCTTTGTCATAGGCCAACCATGGCTGCATCATATGCCTTTCCTTAGATCTTACAAAACATCCTTTCCTTATATCCTTACATGACCCAGGACACCTCCAGTCCCATCTTCCAGTTACTACTTACAGGTTAAACCAAACCAAACTGTGACCTAAATCAAAGTTCTGCAGTGTTTTGAATAAGCAAAGCAGAGAACTAGGAAGGAATGCTATAAAACTTAAAGTTATGTTTCAGTTGCAAAAGGAAAAAAATTAAGACAAATCTTTCCCCTTTGCAAAATAAATTTCAGGAACTCAAACAGGATTAGAGCAAAGCAAATACACTTCCACATGTTCATCAATTTAAACCAAGATCTCTTTTGGAAACACGTTCTAATAAGTCACCTTCACGTGAAAAAAAAAAAAGGGAGATTTCTTTTGGGGGCCTATGAAGGATGGCTGAAAGTATTTATTGTAGGGAATAGAAATTTACCTTAATCTAATGAATAATTTTTTTCTAATTGGCCTTCTTGCACAGCTATTGGTCAATTTTCTGTTTTCAAAATGAAGAACTTCTTCCAGATGGATGCCCAGCTGGATAAGAACCTGATGGATGTGGGACCATATACACTGTCCCTTGATACTCATCTACCACAGAACGCGTTTTCTTTCCTTTACCCAGCAGGGAAGTTGAATCTGTAGTAAGCCATTGCCCCACTCTTGGCTGTTCTTGGGATCAAGTGGGCTTCAAGGTTCAATGTATGACCTTGAAACGGAGGCATTTCCTATGTGTGTAGCTAACCAGCTGATGTGGGAATTAAATGCATAAGTTTCCATTTAGGATACTAGAAAATCAACTCTATATTAAACAGCATGCCACAGATTATACCAGCCTAGATAGTACAAGTATTCCTAAACTAATTAACTAGTCCACAACTATTTATTATTGAGCATCTACCATGTTCCAGGCACTGTGCTAAGTTCTTCACCTCACAGTGGTGTTTAGCATTTCAAACCTGTAAGATCAATTCGTGTGCGCTAATTGATTTTATGGACAAATTGGACAGTTTGAAGATCTTTAAGATTCAATTTCAACTTCTATCCTCCAGGAGATCATCCCTGACCTTCGCAGGCTAGGGGAGGTGTCCTTCTTCTGAACTGCCCCTATGTGCATATTTCTACCATCGGGCTCACCTCATTGTTCTACAGTTCTCCTTGTGTGTCTCCCTGTTCCTAAACTCAAACATGAAATCCATGAGGGCCAGAGACTGCTGGCAAATCCTCACAGCTGCGCCTAACATAGTGCTGCTGTACGGTATGTAAGCCCTGGATTTTGGTTGAAGATATGGGGGAAAATAGCAAACAGATGGGGAAAATCCATACCCATAAATGGACTTGAGTCAAACTTCAAGATTAAGGTCTTTTCAGACTATGGCAGTGATTCTTAAGTGGGTTTATTTATTGTCAGATAAAAATCAACAAGTACCAAAGAATTACCATAAACTTATGTATGGCAAGCTTTCATTTGAGAGCACTGAATCCATTTCCTGTAACCTAACAGCTGGTCATCACAGTTGGACTTTAGTAGATAAACACCACTGTGTTCTATACATAGCAGATTACCTCTGAAGTTAGTGGTTAAATGTACAGACGCAAATGTTAAAGGGTGGCACCTACTGGCAGGATATCATACTGCAGCTCAGTTCTATTAGACCTTAAAGAATCACAAGGGAAAGGGTAGTGTTGGTTTGAGAGTTTTCTGGTCCCCAACATCCAAACCCTCTTCCTATTTGGGTGGAATCCTCCATCGTAAGAGGCCCCAACCTCTACTAAAAGCTAAACTAGGTAGACCTTTCTCTCCCTAACCTTGGGTTCAGCTGATTTAGACAGAATCATCAGTGATTTTGAATCTTAAGAGATTTCAGGAAGAAGGAATGAGTAGATTAGGGTTGGAGCAATGGCAGAATCCAGCAGGAACAGAATGTCTTAATCAGATTATTTCTGCTACTGGCCTTCCTTAATTCCTGCCTATTTTCAGCACCTACTTTTCCAAACTCCCTGTCAATTCTGTGAACTATCCAACATCTTCCCAATAAATTCTTTCTCCATTTAAAGTAGCCAGAGTACGTTTCTGTTGCTTAGAATCAAGAACCCTGACGGATACACTAAACAACATTTCCTGAGTGTCTTCTCTGTTCGAGCATTGTGCTAAGCCCACAAACACATTATCTAATTCAGTCCTGCTTCAACAGAACCCTGTAAAGTAAGATTAGAGGAGGAAATAGGGGCAAAAACACTAAGTTGCCCAAGTCAAACAACTAGTTTGGCAGAGCCAGGATACAAAATCAGCCAGTTTGACACTAGAATTCAGTGCTCTTAATCATTTCATTCCCTCAAAAAGGAAAACATTCTGGGGCTTTTGAAAGTATGAAATTGGAAACTAAGACGAGATATAGTCCTATAGTCTATGGGCCTTGTGAGCTAACAAACTGGGGAGAGAAATCCTGCAAAGGGTTAAGGAAAATGAAATACTAAGTTGAGACTGGAGACAATCTTACCATGAAGTTAATGACCCTTATGTGTTTTTCCTTTTCAGGGAGCTCCTTCTAAAGCTCTCAATTTAATTTTGTATTTATACATGTGTATCCTTTTCCTTAAGGAAGGCCCCTCAAAGTAGTATAAGCTTCAGACTACAAAACCTGGATCTGAAAAAAACTAAATTAAATTAAACTAAATAAACAAACAAACAAACAAAACCTGGATCTGTCCCTGGATGAGACCAGGAATTTCTCAGATTACAGTCTCATTTTCTAGCTCCAGATTTGGAGAACAAGCAGAGAATCACAGACCTACCAGAATATGGAAAACAGCACAGGCAAGCTTCAAAACCACTCCTACTCTCCTGTGCCCCAGGGGAGAATAAGGGAGAAGGAGAAGTTAGTTCTCACACCACAGAGAGGGTTCAGCGCACATTCAGGAACCTACAGGTCCCCAGAAAGTTGGCTTGTTTCTTATTCAACAAGAGGAAAGGCAAGACATGGATGCAGCCAAGACTGGGTATGAGTCCTCGCATCACGGGCCCAGACAGTCATCCGGCCCTCCTCTTATGCAGAAAGCTGGATGCGGTCTCAGCTTTCAAGAAGTAGGGGACAGCCAAGCTTCATCAGGGAGACTAAGAGGGCCCTGTCTTCATTTAAAATGGTGATATTTTGTCATGGTGGATTTTTGGCATCAATTTTTATTTTTTTTAAATTGCATTAAAATTGCATTTATCTTGAAAGGAAAAATGGGGGGGGGATTGGAGGGAGAGACGAACCATGAGAGACACGGACTCTGAGAAACAAACAGGGTTTTAGAGGGGAGGGGGGTGGGGGGATGGGTCAGCCCGGTGATGGGTATTAAGGAGGGCACGTACAGCATGGAGCCCTGGGTGTTATACGAAAACAATGGATCGTGGATCACCACATCGAAAACCAATGATGTATTGTATGGTGACTAATATAACATAATAAAATTTTAAATAAATAAATAAATAAATAAATAAAATTGCATTTATCTTGATTACTGAGTTTTTTGGTGCTCCCTCACATTTTGTGCCCTAAGTGAGTGAGTGTCTGATTCACTTTACCCACACCACAGTCCTGACGAGGCTATAGAGAATCACCAGACGTGCAAAGGCTGGGGTCTCCCCCAAACATCAATAACTAATTCAGTCACTCACCTATATTTCCAAGATAGCACTGCCACCTAAATTCAAACTGCTCCACTGTAATCCAGATGTACCTACCATCCATCCTTCTAAGTCTTGTAAGCCTTTATTACTTTAAGGGAAAGGCAAAGAAACCAGGTCTCATTTAACTAAGTAATACTGTTAAGAAGGTTCTTGGCCCCAGGGCAGGGTTGTCCTACCAAGACAAACAAGGTTGAGGCCAGTGGTTCTTCACCGGAGCTGAACATTAAAATCAGTTAGGGAGCTTTTTAAAAATGTCAATGCCAGAGTCCTACTTTCAGAGATTCTGATTTCCCTGATCTGAAGTGATACCCAGGCAGGCTTTTTAAAAGAATTTTATTAAGACATACTTTATGGACCATAAAATTCACCCATTGTAAGTTCAATAATTTTTTAGTAAATATATACAATTGTGTAACCACCACTACAATTACATGCAGACCCTTCTCTTCACCCCCAAAAAGCTCCCCGGTCACTGCCAGTTTGTAGTCAGTCTCTGTTCTCATCCCAGCTCCTGGCACCACTGGTCTGCTTCCAGTCTCTACAGATTTCAAGCACCTGTATTTTTTTTAAAAACTTCCCAAGTGTTTCTAGTGTACAGACATGGTGATACCTATGATACTAGATCCCAGAGAGCTAAACTGTCTCCTTAATCCTGCCTCACAAAATTTGAACATTTTCTGTTCGAATTTTTCCCTCTGGAAAAATAAATCTCTAATTTCATATCAAGAAGTCTTGGGGAAATGAAATAAATTTTGTGACAAATAGCTTATGGTCAGCTTTACTGAAATACTAATAAATGAAAGATGCCTGTATGTACATCTACACCCCTAATAAGTATAAAATGCCACATTTCTACGTCAGCCTAGGATACAATGTTCTTTTGTTCCGCAGTAAAATGAAAAGCCTGCCGTGCTATCTTCAGATTCATAATCATTGCTTAAAAATTAACAAAGAGACATTTACCTCAGACTGGAAAATTATGAGATTACAAAACTACCGTCCTTAAATGTTCAAAAATTCCTCAGGGGAAGGTTCTAGAGACGTACAAAGTATCTTTATTACTACATTCCACAAACATGGATATGATAACACACTAGAGCAGGAGAATCCTGAAGAAAATCACTGACAAGTTATCGCGCGGAGTTGATGTCCTTCTGTCATTTTAGGCATGCAGGGCAAGCAAGCACTTGTAAAGGGGTGAGCCTGAGGAACAGGAATGAACTTGAAAGAATTCACAGAAATGCCAGCCCCAGAGGTCTGTAAATGCATGGGAGTAAACCACAGCCAGAGGCTGCTGGATGAGTCAATGCTTTTCAACACAAGCAATGCTTCTGCCTCCCTTGGCCGGAACAGTGAACCACAGACAGCACCAGCTATCAACACAACCAGTTCGTGGGAAATGTTATGGGGTGCAGCTGGAACCTGACCCCACCCAGACCTCTCCCTAAAGTTGCAAAGCTTTAAAACACTGCCTCCAGCCAAGGAGGTGCTGTCTCCAGTCGGGCCACCAAAGTTCTCTAGCAACAAGGCTGGCAAGAGTCAAGGAGCAGCTTCGGAGGGAAGGTGGCATTTAACTATGTATAAAGAAAGTTTGAATTTTAGTCGAGGGGATGGTCCAAACCTATACTTTCTCTATACTCAGGTTTTAAATTCCCAACACTTACTAAGATATTGGGAGGCAAATATTAAGCTACTTCCTCATCTAATTATCAATTCTGAATTCTTAGTCCCCAGGAAAACTTCAAATGACTTTTTTTTTAAGATTTTATTTATTTTGAGAGAGTGTGCATGAGCAGGGGGAGGGGCAGAGCCACACAAGGAAAGAGAGAATCTCAAGCAGACTCCTCGCTGAGCATGGAACCCGACATGGGGCTTGATCTCAATACCCTGAGATCATGACCTGAGCCCAAATCAAGAGTCAGACACTTAACTGACGGGGAGCCACCCAGGCGCCCCCAAATGACTTTTTAAAAAGTAACCTGAGGGGCGCCTGGGTGGCTCAGTTGGTTAAGCGACTGCCTTCGGCTCAGGTCATGATCCTGGAGTCCCGGGATCGAGTCCCGCATCGGGCTCCCTGCTTGGCAGGGAGTCTGCTTCTCCCTCTGACCTTCCTCCCTCTCATGCTCTCTGTCTCTCATTCTCTCTCTCAAATAAATAAATAAAATCTTTAAAATAAATAAATAAATAAATAAATAAATAAATAAATAAATAAATAAAAAGTAACCTGAAGAGATGGGATAAAGAAGGTTGACATACTCCAGCCTACCCTCCCCACTCCAAATCATTAGCAATGACAGAAAATAATTTTAAATAAATAAAACAAAAACAATGAAGGTAAGCAAAGAAAGGTAGCCTCTATGGCAAGAAATATGAGCCATCCTTGAAAGACACAAGACAGTAACCTAAAATATATATAAGAGAGGACAGTGGTGGAGATGGCTCCAAGGGGCCCCAAATTAGAAAGAGAAGATATTGGGATGCTGTGTGGATTCTGGGCTATCATCAGAACTGGTTGGGCCTTTGCAATAAGAGGAGCGAGGCAGGTGGTCTTATACACACACACACACACACACACACAATATTATAAGAGCAGGAGGCCCCAGAGGCATATTTGGGGCCAGCATTTGGGTCAGGAAATCAGGGCAATGTTTCTGGTAGTTGGCCTCCCCCAGAAAGAGTGGAAGCCTCTTGGCCAGATAAGTCTACTGACTCACCCTGCCCAACCTCTCATCTTGATCCTGAGGAGAGCACATTCTAAGACACACCATCTAAGCCTCTCAAATCAGAAATGAAAACACAATCACAAACCACCAAACATTTTAATAAAACCCTTACTGTGACAGAATGGACAAAGCAAAACATAGACTTAGAAAGCTGACAGGTGGAATAGAGAAATTTTCCCAGAAAGAACAACAGGATAAAGAAATGAAAAGTATGATAGAGACATGAAGGGTACATCCAGAAAAGGCAGAACCTAAGAAATGAACCCCTCAAAGAAACAGAGAAGAAGATTTCCCAGAGCTGAGGAAGTACACATTTCCTTGGAATAAAAGGATCAACCTAGATATTATGGTGAAATTTCATAATACCTAAAAACAAAGTACCTAAAATTAACAAGAATCAAATTAACATCTGACTTCCTGTTGACAAAACCAGATGCAGAATAATCAATGGAAGAGGTGACAATAACAGAAATGGCAGAATAAGGACCTCTGAAAATCCTCTCCTCCATAAAAGTAATGAGAACACAAGCAAAAATTGTCAGAATCAACTTTTTCAGAACACTGGAAATTAACCAAAGCCTTGCAACAATCTGGGGAGGGTTCATGTGAGAAAGCAGCTGAGTCTCCCTAACAAAAGCAAGCTTGCAAGCTTTTGTTTCATTTTAACTTGCCTTAGTCCCATCCCTCTATTTCCAGCCCCATGGTAGCCTTGAAAACCAATAGCCCCACAATTATAGCAAAACACAGCCACCAGGTAGCCTCTGAAGGGCACAGAACAAGATTGGAGCTCATTCAAAGCCCAACTCACAGATGACTGTCATTGTTTGTCCTATCTAACGGTTCCCTGGAAAAACTCATTCACAAGCCTTGTCTTTATTTTGCCAGCCACAGATTTCACTTAGTGCAAATAACATTTCCCCCCAAACACATTTCTCAAAAACAATCAGTGGCAATTGTTTAATACCACAACTATCCGAGGCAGTGACAACAGTTGGAGCAAGCAACCAAACAAATTTAAAAATTAAAAGGAAAAGCTGGGGAATGAGATGTTCATTGGGGACTTTGAAAAGTTCCAACACATTTCTGTGAATCTAGAAGGCCACCTGTGTGCATTGGGTTGTGCACATGCCCAGGAAAGACCTGAGAAGACCCTAAGTTCTTGCCTCTGGCTAACTTTGAGGTTCTGCACAAGCCAGGATTGAAGGCTGAGGCAAGGATATAATAAACTTACCTAAACAATGAAGGCATATGCCAACACACACACACAAAACCCATCAGTAAAGGTTTGGAGACTTACAGGTTCCAAGCATTTAAGAAAATCTGTCCATTTATTAGCTGACCACTAAGCTAACAGAAAAGAGACTTCAGTAGCCACACAAACAAAGAATACAGACTTTACAGAATTAGTTCAGAAAAGTCATTATACAGCAACAACTACAAACCCGAGGAAGGAAGAAGAATCTGATTTCCAGAGTTGTCACATTAAATCATTTAAAATGTCCATTATCAACAAAAAATTATCAGGTATGCAAAGAAGTAAGAAAGTATGGCCCATACACAGGAAAAAAGCAGTTGGTAGAAACTGTCCCTGAGAAATATGAGACACTAGACTTACTAGATAAAGACTTTAAATTCTGCTATTTTAAGAATATTCACATAACAAAAAGCAACCATATCTAAAGAACTAAAGGAAAGTATGAGAATGATATCTCAACAAATAGAGAATATCAATAAAGGATAAAAATTATTTTTTATGAAAAATAGAAATTCTAGAGTTGAAAAGGACAATAACTAAAATGAAAAACTCACTAGAGGGGGGCACTTGTGTAGCTCAGTCAGTTAAGCACCTGCCTTTGGTTCAGGTCATGATCTCAGGGTCCTGGGATCGAGACACGCATTGGGCTCCCTGCTCAGTAGGTAGTCTGTTTCTCCCTCTGTCCCTGCCTCCGCCCCAAACACGCGCGCTCTCTCTCTCTCTCTCAAATAAATAAATAAAATCTTTTTTAAAAACTCACAAGAGGAACTCAACACCAGATCTGGACAGGCAGAAGAAAGAATCAGTAAGCTTGAATACAGGCCAATTGAGATTATATCTTTTAAGGAACAGCAAGAAAAAATAATGAAGAAAAATGAACAGAACCTCAAGACCTATGGGACAGAATCAAGCATAGCAATATACACATAATGGGACTCCCAGAAGAAGAGGAGAGAGAGAAAGAATATTTGAAAAGATAAAGGGTAAAACTTCCCAAATTTGATGAAAAACATCAACCTACACATCCAAGAAGTGCTATGAAATCCAAGCAGAATAAATTCCAAGAGATCTGCACCTAAGCACAACATAATCAAACTTTTGAAAGACAAAGAGAGAATCTTGAAAGCAACAAGAGAAAAGGAACTCATCGTGTACAAAGTATCCTTGATAAGATATTGCTGATTACTCATCAGAAACCATGGAGGCCAGAAGGCAGTGGGATGGTACATGTAAAGTACTAACCATCAACTAAGAACTTCATATTCAACAAAACTATCCTCCAAAAATGGAGGAAAAAAATCCAATCTTAAAATTTGTATGGAATCTCAAGGGATCCTGAACAGCCAAAACAATCTTGAAAAAGAACAAAGTTAAAAGATTCATATTTCCTGATTTCAAAACCTACTACAAAGCTACAGTAATCAAAACAGTATGTTTTTCGCATAAGGACAGACATAAAGCCTATGGAATAGATTAGGGAGCCCAGAAATAAATCTTTGTATATATGGTCAAATGATTTTCAACAAGGGTGCCAGTGGGAGAAATGACAGTCTTTTCAACAAATGATGCTGGGAAACCTGGATATCTACATGCAAAAGAATGAAGTTGGACCCTTACCTTACACCATATATAAAAAATTAATTCAAAATTAACTCAAAATCAAAGACCTAAACATGAGAGCTAAAACTTTAAAACTCTTCAAAGAAAATATAGGAGGAAAACTTCATGGCATTACACTTGGCAATGATTTCTTGGACATATCACAAAAAGCACAGACTAAAAAAGGAAAAAATAGATAAACTGGATTATAACAAAATTTAAAACTTTTTCACATTAAAGGTCACTATCAACAGTGAAAAAGTCACCTACAGAATAAGAAAAAATATTTGCAAATGATATATCTGATAAGGGGTTAAAATGTAGAATATACAAAGAAGTTCTACAACTCAGCACAAAAAAGCAAACAAACAACCCAATTCAAAAACAGACAAAGTACTTGAATAGACATTTCTCCAAAGAAGATACACCCATGGCCAATAAGCACCCAAAAAGATATTCAACATCATTAATTATTAGGAAAATACATATCAAAACTGCAATGAGATATCATTTCACACTCACTAAGATGGTTATTTTTTCATTTTTTTATTTTTTATTATTTTTTTAAGATTTTATTTACTTATTTATTTTAGAGAGAGAGAGTGCACGAGCAGAGGGAGGGGCAGAGGGGAAAAGAGAGAGGGAGAGGGAAAGAATCTCAAACAGACTCCATGCTGAGACAGGGCCCACCGTGGGGCTCAATCTCATGACCTTGAGATTATGACCTGAGCAGAAACCAAGAATCTGACACTCAACCAACTGAGCCACCCAGGTGCCCCAAGATGGTTATTATTTTTTTAAGTAGAATATAACGAATATTGGCAAGTGTTTTGAGAAATTGGAACCCTCATACATTGCTAGCAGGCATGAAAAATGGTGCAGCCACTGTAGAAGAGTAAGGTGGGTCCTCAAAAAATTAAACATAGAATTACCATGTCATCCCCTAACTCCACTCTAGGTATATACCCCCCAAAAAATTGAAAGTAGAGACTCAGGTATTTGTACACCAATGTTCATAGCAGTATTATTCACATTAGCCAAAAGGGGGAAACAACCCTATGTCTATCAATGGTATAAATACTCAATGAAATATTATTTAGCCTTAAAAAAATGCCAAAATTCTGAGACATGCTACCACATGGATGAACCTTGAAGACATTATGCTAAGTGAAATAAGCCATACACAAAATAACAAATATTGTATGATTCCACTTATACGAGGTAGTCAAATTCATAGGGGCAAAAAGTAGCATGATGATTGCCAGGGGCTGGGAGGAGATGAGAATGGGGAGTTAGTGTTTAATTGGTTTCAGTGTGGAAAGATGAAAAAGTTCTGGAGATGGATGATGGTGATGGTTGTGCAACAATGTGAATGTACTTAATGTCACTAAATGGTACATTTGAAAATGGCTGAAAGAGTAAATTTTATGTTATGCATATTTTCCCACAATAAGAAAGGTTATACCTTCTTAACTGGTGATTCCAATTTTCAGACTCTATTTTTAAGAAGTAGAAAAAGTAGACAAAGATTTAGTTGCCAGCATGAAAACTGTCTAAATGTCTAGCAAAAGGAGAAAGCTTACAGTAAGCCATACAACTTCTCATAGCTTGAATATTATGCAGTATTTGAAGTGTTAATAAAGAATTCTATTAATGTAGTAAAATGCTTTCAATGCTTTCAATGCCAAGCTGAATTGAGAAGAAAAGCAAAAAAGAAACCAACAGATAGATATAGAGATAGATATAGAGACAGGGATAGATAGATAGATAGATCTGTATCTATTGGATACAAACCAATAGATAGATATATAGATACAAATCTCAAAAGGAAATACCCCAAAATAGCTTAAATGTTTTTTTAATCTTACAGATAAAATTAAGACTACTTTTATTGTCTTTTAAACTTTTTTGAGGTTTTATAATTTTCTCCAACGAACATATTTTTTTTTAAAGTCTTTATTCATTTATTTGAGAGAGCGAGAGCATGAGCTGGGGGAGGGGCAGAGGGACAAGAAGGCTCCATGCTGGGCTTGATCCCAGGACCTCAAGATGATGACCCGAGCCAAAGTCAGATGCTTAACCAACTGAGCCATCCAGATGCCCAACATACATTTTCTTCAGAGGAAGAAATTTTTAATTACTTATAAGTTCTGAAAAGAGGAAGTAAAAGGAAAATCCCTAAACCACATGATGGGCTTCCTAAAGAAAATGAAGAAGGGAAAATCAATCAGAACTCCCCTAGCAAGAGAGCAATCATAAATGAAAATTGGTCACTAAATAGAAGTACCAGAAATTTTGCTTAGAGCTCTTTGAAAATAGGAGAAATCTTGATTCTTTCCACTTAGGACTAGGAAAGAGATTCTCCTACAGCTTCCAGACTTGCCATCTTCACTATATATATATATATATATGTATCTAAGCCAGAGCTGGACTTGTGGGGCCTTGAAAATCTATATTAAGAGGTTGGACTGTCTTCAGAAGACAATAAAAAGCCAAAGATAGCTTTTGCAGCATGTTTTAGTCAGAACTGCCATCCTCGGGGAGGAGGAGGTGATATTCCAGGACAGAAAACCTAAGGAGTAAATGTCCTGCTTTAACAAAGGCCTTGAGGGCTGCCATTTACATCTGTGTCAAGTCAAAACAAACAGAACCTTCTTTCTGAGCACATTCCTGTAGCCCCAAACCAACGCCCACATGGGCCTCTCTGAGTTCTTTGTGCTCCAGCCACCCTAGGGAGGTAAAATAATGTCACTGTACTTGTAATTGCAGGTTCTTCCTTATGTTGGAGAGAAGCTCAGGAGGGTTTCCAGGGTCCAAAAATATATTGTGGCAAGATGGGGAGTGTGCCCAACCTCTTGCATGGCAAGATGCTATTTCCTGAGGTCTCTTGACATTTATTTCTTTTCCCTTTTGTTCTGACTTTAGAATTTACAAAACAATTTAGACTCACATACCACCTGTCCCTATGTGGTTACTTCCTAGGATCTGATAGTTTTAAAGTCTACTAGGGCACTAAAGGAGGGGAAAACCTTCCATTTAAAAATATTTATTTTCAAATGTTAAAGCATCACCAGAACTCAAAAACCAACAAAAGGGACAAATACAGTGGCCCCCAAAAAGATGCCAGTGATTTAATTATAAAACGAAGTTCAAGTCCTCACAGCAGATCTTGAATTAGACAGATTCAGATTTTCAACAGACGTATTAAGTTCCTACTATGAACCAAGCATCATGTTAGCTGCTAGGAATACAGTGCCTTCTGAGGCTTGAGGGAGGAAGTAGGACAGTCTGGTAGGGAAGAGCAAAGCTTGTCTATCCCAGCACTCCAAGACAAGGCCTCCAAGAACATCCAGGGTCCAGTGAGGAAGACAATGGGCAGTTGGTACATGTAGCAGAGGTCAGGGACCCTTTCTCACTGGGATAACTAGAGACACCTTCCTGGTGGCATCAGAGCTGAGTCTAGAGGATAAGAATTTCAATAGGCAAAACCATATGGAAGGGCAATGAAAGGCAGAGAGAGAAGTCTGCAGTAAATGAGGGAACGTGGGATGAGACACCTTCTGGTCTTAAATTCTAGTTACTAGGTCATTGCAACTCTGAAGCCATTCACCTGCCCTGGAGACTCCATGAGCTAGGACATTTTTTAAATAAAAAGAAGCCTTTCCTTTGACATGGAAGCTGATGGGCATGAAGCAGGAAGGGCAAAGCTGATGGGCATGAAGCAGGAGGCAGAGTTTGGAGATAAGGGGGCCAAAGACCTTTTCTTAATTAGACAGTTGAGTTGAGGATGGCTCCTTTGCTCATTTACCTTCGAGCTGCCCTCTTGCTCCATCCTGGTACTGTCCCTTCAGCCCGGCCTGTTTTTAGGACAGTCTTGGTAACTTGGTGGTAAGAAACGGACACTGGGGCAATTGCATCTGCTATAAGCATTTCCAAACTAGACATAAATCAATTACTTGTGATCGACCATAACCTAGGAATACATGCTGATGTTTGCAAACAGATAAAGGACATCAAGAAGCCCCTTCAGGGGGCTGGAGAACAGAAGCTATGTAGTAATCCTGAGAAATTAGTATCAGTCCCCTCAAGTTTGGCAACAAGCTAGAGAGGAAGTCATTACATCCTTGCAAATTTCTCAGACACCTGCCAAACCACTCAACAATGGACCTCCTGTCTGGTTAACCACAGGGAAGGCAGTGTTGGGTGGGTGGGGGGCGGGGGGGAGAGACATTAATAGGACCAGATTCTGGCTCCACTTCAGTCCTAGGGGAATTTTGCTCCCTCTGGGAAATCCCTGATGGCATCACCTCTCCTGCTGCATCTACCATCAATGGGGAAAACTTGGCCCAACTCCGAGCTACAGGCCCTCCAGCCACACCAGGTTTCCTGCAGGCAGGGAGAGACCAAAGAGTGATGCTTTCTTTGTAAAGCACCTTAAAATCCTCTGATGAGGGCATCAGTTACACATTCAAACTGCAGAAAATTGTGCAATTGTTAAAGAGAAGGAAGGAGTTTTATTGGCACTAACAAAGGAAGATCTCCAAAATAAGGCCCTGGGTGAAGAAAGCAAGTTGCAGAGCAGACATATATCCTATGTGTCTATATAAAATACACATATATTCTTGCAAATACATGGGAAGTTTCTGGAATTTTATAAAAGAAACTATTCTATTTCTGGAAGTAGGAGAGAGCTTCACTTTTATTTTATATTCTTTTGTACTGCTTTTAGAATAAAAAAAATAGTTCTGAAGAACTTCTCTAAATTGTATGATGAAAGAAGCCAAGAAAAACTTATAAATATAATGTCTCTATGCTAACTGAGGCTGAAAAAAAATATTATCTTCTTACTTTGATCTCTCTAGCCTCATATACATTTCTATATCAATACCACATCTTTGCCAGGCTTATTATGGTGCTGCTTCTGTTCAACAGAGCTTAATTAAGCTTTAGTGAAATCAAATTAAATGTGAGCATATGTATAAGTTACATTTATGGTGAGAGACATAAACATGTCTAAACACTGAACAAATCTATAGCTAATACACTCACACTTCATCCAAAGGCTTTTGTAGTGTTGGTTTGGCCTGTTTATCATCCTTTTACTCTTTGGAACAGTAGAACCATCCTCACCTGACTTCATGGGATCAGGATGAGGTTGTCTATCATGTTGCCCCAATCGTTCCCTGGCTAAAAATATGGCTCACAAACCTGGCTGGCCCATCAGGGTCCTCCATTCTTCGAGCCACAATTATTTGGTCAGGGATAGACAAGTGTCTTAAGCTGGACCAACAGTATCTTCCCTAAGATTTGACATGTGGGTACTAAAAGAGATATGTTGCCTCTCATACTCTAGGATCTTGAACTATAAAGACCATAAAGCTTGAATAGAGCCAGGCAGGGGTAAACAGAGTTGAAAAATGGAGAGCAAAGGCATCACTTCAGTTTGTGGATTCAGCCACATCTGAAGCCACAATTACCGCCACTTGGACTTCTCATTTGTATGAATCAATAAATTCCTCCTTGTGGCTTAAGCTGGATTTTCTTAGTTTTCTTCCTTGACACTGCCATTTTCTCAGTGAAGGTTTAACAAGCCAGTCCATGATTGTGACTATCAGCCACATTCAAAATCCAAAATTAAAGTTTATATTCTAATATTCTGAATATCATTGTTGGGTAGGATATCCTATTTATTCTTCAGGAAAAGGAGGTACAAGGAACTCTCTATATGGAATTTCTCCCAAGGTCATACAACTCATCAGAAGCCAAGTCCAGAGCAAAAATAATTTCCCAGACCTTTAAAAAAAAAAAAAAAAAGCTTTATTCTATGTCAAAAGCAAAGGAGAAAGCTATCTGCAAAATCTAGTAAGGGAAAGAAAAGGGAGATGGATTCAGTCTTACGATGTCTTAGTCAAAGGGCTAGCCAGGACCAAAACAAACCAACTTCGAATTCCTCAATTTTCCAGCAAGCTGAGCTTTATCAGACTAACCTTGCTGATTTCTTGTCCTAAAAGATCCTCAAAAACTGATGTATATAGAAGGTGTTCAGTATCCAAGTATAGTGTTTTTAACTATATTTATCTTCAAATCAATTAGGTAGAAGACTCCAAAACTTTCATACTGTTTGTCTAAAGCATTCGTTTGTAGTGTAAATGAAAGCCCTTATGAAGAGAGTTCACAATAGGTCTGCTTTCTCAATGAGAAGTAAAATAAAAGCCTGATGAGTATCAAGGGAAAACCCCAGTGTAAAATTGGTTAAACTCTTTGTGCGTAAGAAAGGAAATTCATAAACAAACCTTTTCAGTGCAAATGGCAGACCTAGAAGAAGGTAAGAACCTTCTTACAGAAATTTAGATATATAGAAATTTCCCTTGTAGCCAGGCATTTGGCAAAGCCAGGATTCCACAGAAGTGTGCCCTGCTCGGAAATTCTGTAATCACAACTAATAAAGGCCCATTCACCTAAAAAATGGCATTAAAGAAAGAATGGACAATTCGGACAATGGGCAACAAAAAAGTCCACTATGAACTCTATGCCACCTCAAGGGGCTGAGTAGTGAGTCCTGGTCAGGGCACATAAGATCTCTAAGCCTCAACTTCTTCACCTGTAAATGAAGGGATTGGACTACATGGTCTCTGACCTCCTTTCAAGACACAAAAATGATACTGCTTATAGTTTCTCACTCCAAGCTTAAGAGACTTTATATATTTAAAAAGGAAAATGTCGGGGCGCCTGGGTGGCTCAGTCGGTTAAGCGACTGCCTTCGGCTCAGGTCATGATCCTGGAGTCCCGGGATCGAGTCCCGCATCGGGCTCCCTGCTCAGCGAGGAGCCTGCTTCTCCCTCTGACCCTCCCCCCTCTCATGTACTCTCTCTCATTCTCGCTCTCTCAAAAAATAAATAAATCTTTAAAAATAAATAAATAAATAAATAAAATAAAAAATAAAAAGGAAAATGTTTATTTTTAGTCTGTCAGGCAAGTTCTGCAATATGAAAACTGTAAGACACTGAATTGTTGACTGACTTCTTCCTTTATGTGCAAAAAGCATGAATACTTCCCCCAAAAGATATCAAAGGAAGACACAGAATCTATAGGGTACTGGCACATTATAAACAGAGATTAACTGATCATGTGCAAAAAACATAGTTAGGGACCAGGGAGGCTCCATCCTGAAGTGAAATCCATAGTCTCCTGTTCTGAAGTGCATTGTACAAATACAAAACTGGCTAAAGTAGAAGAAAAAAAGAGATGCATATTATCACTGTTGCTTACAATAGCGAATTAGAAACTACCTAAATACCTTACAACTTGGATGGGCTAAACATGTTAAATAATTTACATAATAAAAATTGATCACCTGGGGCACCTGGGTGACTCAGTCAGTGAAGCGTCTGCCTTCAGCTCGGGTCATGATCTCAGGGTCCTGGGATCGAGCCCCGCATCAGGCTCCCTGCTCAGCAGGGAGCCTGCTTCTCCCTCTCCCTCTGCCTGCCACTCCTCCTGCTTGTGCTCTCTTCCTCTCGTTCTCTGTCAAATAAATAAATAAAATCTTTAAAAAAAATAAACAATTGAAGGGCGCCTGGCTGGCTCAGTCGTTAAGCGTCTGCCTTTGGCGCAGGTCATGATCCCAGTGGCCTGGGATCGAGCCCCGCATCGGGCTCCCTACTCAGCAGGAAGCCTGCTTCTCCCTCTCCCACTCCCCCTGCTTGTGTTTCGTCGCTTGCTGTGTCTCTCTCTGTCAAATAAATAAATAAAATCTTAAAAAATAAATAAAAAATTTTAAAAAACAATTGATCACCAATTAAGATCATGTTTAGAAGATTTACTATCCTAAGAAAATTCTCATAAAATATTGTTATATTTTTTAAAGTAGGCTCAAAATATAGACAATATAAATATCATATATATATATCATTGTTTATCTCTAAGTGGCAGAATTACTTATGACTTTTTTTCCTTCTTTATATCATACATTTCCAAATTTCCTACAATAAAAATATATAATCTTTGTTAACAGGGAATAAATGTTATTTTTTAAAAGACAAACTACTTGCTTGACTCCAAATCATGTATTTTCCCCGTGGAATAAAAGAATATTCCCTCCCTTCTGTCCTAGCATATAGTAAGCTGCTCGCAGTACCAGCAATCTCTTTGGAGAGATGGCTAAATTAAAACTTGGGAGCATCTGGGGGCGCCTGGGTGGCTCAGTCATTAAGCGTCTACCTTCGGCTCAGATCATGCTCCCAGGGTCCTGGGATTGAGCCCCACATCAGGCTCCCTGCTCCACAGGAAGCCTGCTTCTCCCTTTCCCACCCCCTCACTTGTGTTCCCTCCCTCGTTGTCTCTCTCTGTCAAAATAAATAAATAAAATTAAAAAAAAAAAAAAAACTTGGGAGCATCTGGATGCAACAGTTGAGTCAGGAAGGTCTCTGTAAACAAAACAGAAAACCCAACAGCTATAAAGTAAAAAAATGACAAATTTTACTCTATCAATATTAAAATTTACGAATGGTAAGTACTGTAAATGAAGGCAAAGACTGAATCGATATGACAGTCAATGATCTGATTTCTTTAATATATAAAAAGCATTTGCATCCATAAGAAAAAGTCCAACATTCGAATAGAAATGGGCAAAGGACATAAACCATCTGGTCATTAAATTCAAATAGCTTTATTCATATGAAAAAGAATAAACCTCACCCCAAATTTAAAAGATGCAAATGAAAACAATGACACGCTACTTTTTAATCTTTCACATTGGCAAATATTTTAAAAGCTCAACAAACCTAGTGTTAACGAGGTGGGAGATGGGGAGTAGTCACTGAGGAGAGTATGATTTGGTAGTACATTTAATTGGCAAGGTCAGTAAAATTAAAAATGCAAATAGTCTTCAACAAGACAATTCCACTTCTAGGAATTTATCCTATAGACACAGGTGTGCACATAACCCAAGACACATACACACACGTTTCCTGCAGAACTGTTTGTAACAGCACAAGACAGCAAACAAGCTTGGTATCCTTCAGTGAGGACTGGGTTGAATAATTATGGTGTGCTGTCTAATAGAACACCAGGCAGCCATTCTGAAAGAAGGGCGAGGGTCCACATGCACGGATGTGAAGCCATCTCCAAGACGTATTAGGGTCGTGGGTTGGGGGGTGAGGGGGTGGAGAAGACCCCATTTTTTGTGTAATGAGGAAGTTTAAAAGGAGATGTCTATATACTTGTGTTCTGCAAGAAATCAAAAGAGCACTTCCCCACCCACGTGCTGGGAGTCAGAAAGAGTGTGGCTACGACTGGAGGACCACCCGCTTCCCTGACCGCTATTGGATCGGAGCCCACCCCTCACCCCCCAGCCCCAGCCCCCGCCCCGGCCCTCTCTCCTGGGGGACCACTCCTTTTGTGCCATCCAAAGGACAAGAGCAAATAGAGAGGTCAGATCCCCCGGAGACGGGAGCGGCCTTCCCCGAGGGCTGGCGAGGTCCCACCGCTGGGATATGCTGTCGAGTGCAAGCCTTGCGGGAGTTTGGAAAAGCTCTACGCTGGGCACGGCCCCCGGAGGCCCGCCGCACGGTAGCCGCTGCCTTCCCCCCAGCACCGCCACCTCCACCCAAGGCTGGACCCGGCCGCCGCTCCGAGCGCCCCTGCTCGGCCCGGGCGCACATTCGTGGGGCCACAGTGCGACCCAGCGGAGCGCGGGGAAACTGCGCCCGACGGCCACCCCGCAGCCGGTGGGGCAAAGACCGGGACAGGGTCACCTCTCCCACCTGTCACCAGGGAAAGGCTGACGCGGAAGCATTCTCCTTCCTCCTTCATAAATGCAGGGCGTCCATCTGTTTGCCAAGACAATGTAGCTAAGCTTCACAAGTCTCTCTTACGCTGGCATTTCACCCACACTGGAGGGGAATATCAACTTGCTGGAAAGTTCTGATCTGACGTGGGGGGTTTTATTTAGAATTCCAGACAACTGGTGATTGATGAAGTCCAAGGAAGAAACTATCAGTTTCCATCTGAAGGATCTCTCCAATGATCTAGTAAAATCTATGGATAGCTCAACCGAAATGTCACCTCCTTCCTGAAATCAGTCTCTGCATAAATGGAAGGGTCCTCTTGCTCACTGAGCGATTCTCTCCGCTGTGAATCTGCACATAATCTCCCCTACTGGACCCTGCAAGCTCCCTGAGTCAGAGACCAGATCCTACTCATTTGTGTTAGAAGTAGGCGAAGAGGCAGAAACCGTGGAGATGGTAGGAATCAGAAAGAAAACAGAAGAAAGAGCCTCTGTCACAACAGCAACACTGACTCACCCATTTTATCTGTCATTTAAGTAGTCGATTGAACACCAAATTGCCGTATATTATGCGGAGCCTTGATCCAGTAGGCAAGCATTTCTGAACGGTCATCCCTTGCATGTGAGTTTCAGGCCATATTAGTACCATTTCATTTGAATATTGGGTAACTCTGAATATATATACAAGGGGAAAACACCTCAAAAAACAAAGTTGAGATTCTGGGGGGTTTTGGCCAACTTGAAAATATAAATGATTTAGGGGCACCTAGGTGGTTCAGTCTGTTAAGCTTCTGCCTTCAGCTCAGGTCATGATCCCAGAGTCCTGGGATCGAGCCCTGCATCTGGCTCCCTGCTCAGCGGAGAGTCTGCTTCTCCCTCTCTCTTCCCCCAAATAAATAAATAAAATCTTTAAAAAATAAAATAAAATAAACTCTTACTTTGAGTCTTTCAATATCTCAGTCATCCCAAGAAGCACTTTTAAAAGCCTCTAACACTGGGTGTTACACGCAAACAATGAATCATGGAACACTACATCAAAAATCAATGATGTAATGTATGATGACTAACATAACATAATTAAGTAAATAAATAAATAAATAAAAGCATCTAACAGACTCACTTTTATTTACATACAGTATTTTTTTAAACCATGTTTGGCACTATCACTGGAAATTTTTAGTCGCAAGCCATAATTATACAAATTCAGAGAAATTTTTGCTATAGGTTTTAGATTTGTGATCTCATCAACATATTCACTAACTGTATTGCTTTTTGGTCACTGCTTCTTTACATATGCACCCAACACTGGCACAGGGAGGTCGTCAGTAAGGGTCTAGCTAAGGAGAACAGAATCTGTTCTGGCTAGATGAAACAAGAAGATATTTGTAAGAGAGTATCGTGTAACTTCCAGAACCACTGAAGCCGGTTTGGCAAGAAACAGACTCCAGGCTGAACTTCCAGGAATCACTCCAAAGCCAGAGCAGAGGACTGGAGGGGGAACAAGAAGGCACAAGCCAATCTGGCACTGCACAGCGCAGCACTGTGTGCCTCTGCTGGAAGCAGGAAGCTGCCCCCTGCACCGAGCCCTGCGGAACCGCCTATCGCCTCTGCCACCACCCACAGACCACAGTGATTGCCTTGTTCTGAAATCAGGTCGTACGCAGGGGAATCTGAAAGCTGGAACCTGAAGTGCATCCGCAATTCTCACTGCAAGAGGTTCTAGGGGAAAATCCTTCCCAGCCTTCCAGTTCCTGGCAGCTGCTGGCTCCTTAGCTTCCTCAGCTTGTGTACACATCACTCCAATCTTTGCCTCATCTTCTCATCATCTCTGTTCTGTGTCTCTTTTCTTCTGTCTGTCTCATATTTCCCTCTGTCTTTCTCTCATATAGACACTTGTCATTGGATTCAGAGCCCACTTGGAGAATCCAGGGTGATCTCACCTCAAGATCCCTAACTTAATTACATCTGCAAAGACTCTTTTTTTCACATAAGGTAACATCCATAGTTTCCAGGGATTTGACATAGATGTATGGGTGGGGGGAGGCACACCATGCAACCCACTGCAGCAGGTAAATTTAAGAAAGGCTGGGCTAAACAAATTAAACTGGTATCCTTGCTGCAGGATTTTGAAAGCCTTTCACTTGCTAATGTGCACTGTGAATCTCCTAGAGTGAGATGCATTAAACAATGATTCTCAAATTTGCTTGACCAAAGGAGTGCCTGGGGGGCTCAGTCAGTTAAGGATCTGCCTTCAGCTCAAGTCATGATCTTGGGGTCCTGGGATCGAGCCTTGCAGCAGGCTCCCTGCTTCTCCCTCTCCCTCTGCCACTCCCCATGTTTGTGCTCTCTCTCTCTCTCTCAAATAAATAAAATCTTTTTGAAAAATTTTTTGTTTGACCATGGAATCCTATTCACAGAAGTGATGTTCTACAGAGCACACTCTGGCATAGACCTATAATTTACCTGCTGGGCAGGTCCTCAGAAAGAATCTTTTTTTTTTAATTGAATAGATACAATTAAGTATTATTTACGATACAGTAGCAAAAAGTAACTGACTGCACTGTGTATTGGGTGACACTAAGTACCAAAGGATTTGTAGTAGGTAAAATAATCGGGTCAGATACCCCAGTAGGACAAACACAACCAAACAGACTAACTACCTTGTTCTCTTTCTTTCTGCTATGACTTTTTCCTTTTTGAAAAATATAGAGAAAGTATATATCTAAGCAATGAATCACTACAGTAAATATTTTATAGTATTATTTCAGGTCACAAAAGCAAAATAACTTGTTAATAAGGTAACCAATTTTAAAATACTAAGTATTCAATGAAAATCAGAGTCTTGATAAACCAAAACAGCGCTCGAGCTCCAGACATCAATGGCTACTCCTCAGAAAGAATTTCAATAAGTATCAGAGAAGCAGAAAATAAGTGACTAAACAGGTGAAGTTTCCTGAGGATTTGGCAAGAATAGCTATTCTAAACGGTGACCATCATCACAGCCACACAGCCATAAAAATGAAATGAAATAAAGGTTCATGCCCAATTATTAGACTGCTTCCCACCAGACTCTATTTTGGTTCAGGATAAAGTGCAAACTCCCAATCCTTTGGAACCAAACCCTCCGTCAGCCTTCCCGCACCTTTCTGCCCTACATTAATCTTTGCTCCAGCCAAGATGATCTCCTCACTGAATTTCCTCCGGCCACACCTTCACCATGAAAAATGCCTTCCCCCTACACCTCACCTATTAATATAGATTCAACCTAGGTTGGTTTCAAGTAACACACTCTAATGAAAGCTTCCCTGGTCACCCCAGCAAAAGGGCTCTCTCCCTCTGTACTTGGCCTAGGACACTTGTCAAGTGCCTCATTTTAGAGTTCTTTGCATGTGGGTACTGTCCTAATCAACTGGCTAGCACAACACTGATGGACAGGATCATGATTTAGATCTCTTCCTAGCCTCTGGGTATTCTAGCACAGTGCCTTTCACAGAATAGATGTGCCAAAGAAATTTCTTCAGTGACTAAACAAATAATCAAATTAATCTTCTCAGAAACTACGTATGTAGATGTAAAAGTGCTGTCCAGTCTCCCCCAGCCCACTTCATCTACCAGGCGAGAGTAAACTAGGAGCCAGAAGTTTGCCCAGATAAAAGGGCTAGAGATTTATCCAATTAGCAGTGATGGACGGTGAACCCAAAGGCTGATGGCATTGAGGACCTGGGTTAGGCAGAGTTCTGTGTTCTAATGATTTAAAACAAAGCAACAGACCCAAAAGAACTGAAAGCAAGTACTCAAATACCTGTACACACGTAGAAACATGTCCATAGCATCACAATAGCCAAAAGGTGGGAACAACTCAAATGTCCATCAATGAGTGAATGGATAAATGAATTGTGGTATATACATATAACGGAATACTGTGCAGCCATAGAAAGGAATGAAATACTGATATATGCTACAAAGTGGGTGAACTTCAAAATCATGCCAAGTGAGGGGCACCTGGGTGGCTCAGTTGGTTGAGCATCTGCCTTTGGCTCAGGTCATGATCTCAGGGTCCTGGGATCAAGCCCCGCATTGAGCTCCTTGCCCATCGGAGAGTCTACTTCTTCTTCTCCCTCTGCCCTTCCTCCCCACTCATGCTCTCTCTCTCAAATAAATAAAATCTTTTAAAAAATGCTAAGTGAAAGAAACCAGACCCAAAAGGCCACATATTGTATGATTTCATTAATATGAAACACCCAGACTAGGTAAATCCACAGAGACAGAATGCAGACTGGTTGTTGCCGGGGCAAGGGGGGAAAGGGAGTATGGGGTTTCCTTTTGGGGTAATGATAGTGATTTGGAACTAGACAGAGTTGATGGTTGCACAACATTTTGACTGTACTAAATGCCACCGGATTGTTCACTTTGAAATGATTAATTTTGTTATGTGAACTTACCTTCAATTTTTTTTTTTAATTTGTATAGCATATAAGCAAACCTCTGGGGCACACTGGCAGAATCTTAGGGCCCCCAGGAGCATTGTTTTAAAGCCCAGTTTAAAACAATCATATGTTGAAATAACATTTTAACAGTTCTTCCTCACTAAAAGAGAGAACAATGAGTAAAACTGACCTTTTGGATGGTATGACTTTCCTGGTATAAATGTATAACAAGTGATGCCAAGTTACAGAATAATTTTAAAAATATATAACTCACATGGGGCGCCTGGATGGCTCAGTTGGTTAAGACTGTGACTCTTGATTTCGGCTCAGGTCATGATTTCAGGGTCATGAGATCCAACCCCGTGTCGGGCTCTGTGCTCAGAGGGGAGTCTGAGATTCTCTCTCTCTCTCTCAAATAGTAAATAAGTCATATATAATATATATGATATCATTAGTATATACATATATATATCATTATCATAACTCTGTTCTCATTTTGTTTATAGTAAATGGTGACAAAAGCAAAGAATTGCGTCTGGGGTTAGTCTGTAGCTATTATTTTAAGCATTAACTATTAGAAACTTTCACCTAAAAAAATAAATAAATCAGCTAAACAGAAAAAGCAGAGCAACAACAGAGCTGAACGAACCCTTGTGCCCTCAATGTGGCAGCGCAGGGCTCGGCTCTGCCCAGGAGCACATGGTTCTCAGCTGTCTTGTTCCCCATTTGTCTCCAGCATCTCTAACCGGGCCAGGTGCATGCACTTGTTCCCTGGGCTTCTTAGAGAAATCTGGACTTCTAAACTACACTAGGAGGTAAATGAACACCAAGATCAGAGTCAGGCCCTTGGGTTCAGGACCTGGGTTCTACTGAAGAGACTTAGGGGAGGCCGGTGTTCTGCACACCACATGCCAAGGCCTTCGTGCCAGCACATTCTAGAGGTGCCACTCCACCAGCTTCCCTCAGACCCATGCTAACGAGCCTGGAGACAAGAGGTCCCAGAGTAAGACACATGGAGTTAAACCTTCCTTGTGTCTGCCCTGGGCACATACCTTCCTTGGTCACGGAGAATTGCACCCCTGCCCGCCCTCTTGTCACACTCTGATGTATTGGCTACTTAGGCATTCCCGATTACCAGCTGTGGTTTCCACCACAACAACCAAATTTGGCAACCGGCCTTTGGACTGGCTCCTCAGGTCACATTCATGTCTAGTTAAGGCTGACCCTTTGGATTTGGTGACCTAGACACTGGCCTCACCTAGGCTCAAATCTGTGCCCTCCCCCTGCAAACTCCAGTCTTGGTGCTGCTTGTGGACTCCCACCTCTGTTAAGACTACCCCTGGGGTAGTCATGCCAAAGATACACACTTCATGCAGTCCCCAGCCCCATCCGTGCCAAGCAGTAAAACAGATTAATATTCAGTTTTCTCAATAAAGAAGCATAAGTAAAAAATGTGGTTGCAAGTAAAGAGTCAGAATGGACTCTGGCCACACCGTTTGAGTCCAGCTAAAAGAGCAGAAGACAATGATCTTTCCTGCAACTGAGCAACACTCCCTGCTTTCTTCCTGCAAATCCCTCCATGTATCCCCTCTTTGGTGGCCCCTCAGTCTCTTATCTCTTGGTGTTCAGAGAGCTCTCTCTTTTCAGTATGTCTCTCATTGTCTTCCGTCTTTCTTCCCTCTCTCTTTCATCCTTACCTAACCAATACATAAAACTGGTTAAAATAAATACTCTAGGTTTGTCTTATGTATTGAATTTCTTTCAATTTGGAGTCCCAAGAAAAGTATTTGTCAGAATTTACAGGCGTGATTTCCTATAAATTTTTCCTATAAAATTGAGAGCTAAACACTCTTTTAATGCTTACCTTCTGGATTATGGTGTTTATTATGGGTTGGACTGGATCCCCCAAAGGATATGTGGACATCCTAACCCTTGGTACCCATGAAAGTGACCTTACCTGGAAACAGGGCCTTTGCAAGTGAAATCAAGCTTTAAAGCAAGGTCATTTGGAGTAGCGTGGGTCCCCTAATCCAGTATGACTGATGTCCTCATAAGAGGGAAGAGTCACAAAGACAGAGACGCAGAGGAAGAAGATACCCGCATGACAATGGAGGCAGGTTGGAGTAGTGCGTTTAGAAGCCAATCAAAGATTGTCAGTAAACACCAGAAGCCAGAAGAGGCAAGGAAGCTTTCTCCACTACAGGTTTCAGAAGCAGTGCAGCTCTGCCAGCACCTTGATTTGACATTTCTATCCTCCAGACAATATGAAACAATAAATTTATTTTCTTTTAAGCCAGCAAGTTTGCAATACTTTGTTATAGCATCCACAGGAAACTAATACAGTATCTCTCAAAGGCACTCAGTTGTTGTTTTGGTTTTTTTTAAATGCTTGGGGCTTCTTCAAGAATAATTGTTGACCCTGGTTATTCCCTCCTGATTTATCTAATTTTAAGATCAAGGAAGTGGATTATTTATATATCTCAGAAAGAAATGTAACTAAAATTTGTTGTAAGTTGATTTTATTTTCCTGTGAATGTGTATGCCAGTAACAATGAGCATATCTAGTGCTTGGGCCATGGCTTAAAAATTCCTCATAAGGATCCTTTGATAAAATCCTGACTCCTGGTCTGGAATAGGGAAAATACAAGTGAGCCTGCAACATTTCGTTGCACCAGAAAGCAAGGAAGGGCTCAAAGACTAACCAAGACCTGCCAAAAGGCTGTAGGGGGCACCCTGAAAGGGCTCCTGCTACCCAAATTTGGTACAACATGAGTAGCAAATAGAATAATGGAGTAATGATGATAATGGATTATAACACAATGAAATGTTTTTGAAAAATAATCCATGGTCCACGATGATACTCAAGAGAGAGAAAGAGAGAAATTTTCCTTACAGAGGAATGTCAACTAATAAATATAGGAGTGATACAGGATTTAAAAATGACAGCTTTTGGGGCGCCTGGGTGGCTCAGTCATTAAGCGTCTGCCTTCGGCTCAGGTCATGATCCCAGGATCCTGGGATTGAGCCCCGCATCGGGCTCCCTGCTCCGCGGGAAGCCTGCTTCTCCCTCTCCCACTCCCCCTGCTTGTGTTCCCTCTCTCGCTGTGTCTCTCTCTGTCAAATAAATAAATAAAATCTTAAAAAAAAAAAAAATGACAGCTTTGCAGGACGCCTGGGTGGCTCCGTTGGTTAAGTGACCAACTCTTGATTTCGGCTCAAGTCACGATCTCAGGGTTATGAGATAGAGCCCCGCCTCGGACTCCATGCTGGGCGTGGAGCCTGCTTAAGATTCTCTCTCTCTCTGGGGCACCTGGCTGGACCTGTCGGTTGAGCATCGGACTCTTGGTTTTGGCTCAGGTTGCGATCTCCAGGTCGTGGGATTGAGCCCAGAGACGGCTCCACGCTTGGTGGGGAGACCGCTTGGGCTTCTCTGCTGCTCCCTCACCCACTGCCCCTCCCCCCAACACAGGCACACATGCTCACTCTCCCTCAAAAAAAAGAAAGACTGCTTTGCAACCAGTGATGTAATCTTCATTTCAAGCAATGACTAACAACAGGGGGCAGTATACTCACATGGATTCAAAGTGTCACTGCACAGAGAATTTACTAACTATAAAGGGGGAAATGGAGGAATATAGGGGACATCTCACTAACTGGCAGGTGATTGAGTGACCACACATTATGTCTACTTGTATGAAGCAAAAAGAGACACACAATCTCACCTATGAAGTATTTTTGCCTAAAATGTTTCCCTAAAAATGATGAAGAGAAAACAATCAGATCAGTATAGAGTATGACACATTCTACAAAACAACTGGCCTGGTCTCCTCAAAACTCCAGTGTCATGAAAAAGGGAGGTGGGCAATTATTCTACAAAGACATTGTAACTAAATACAATGCATGAATCTTGATTGATCCCAGACTGAAAAAAAAATCTTATAAAAAGACATTTGGGGGGGCGCCTGGGTGGCTCAGTCGTTGAGCGTCTGCCTTCAGCTCGCGTCATGATCCCAGGGTCCTGGGATCGAGTCCCGCATCGGGCTCCCTGCTCAGCGGGAAGCCTGCTTCTCCCTCTCCCGCTCCCCCTGCTTGTGTTCCCTCTCTCACTGTGTCTCTGTCAAATTAATAAATAAAATCTTAAAAAAAAAAAAAAAAAAACGACATCTGGGGGGAAACTGAATACAAACTATACATAATAGTTATTGTTAGTTTTCTTAGGTGTGATCATGGTAATATGGTCACACGGGGGAAATGTCACTATTCCCAAGAGAGGCATGCTAAACTAAAGTATCACAATATCTATAAAGTTCAAATGTTAACAATCGGCAAATCTAGGTGAAGGATGGGTAGGTGTTCACTGCACTATCCTTCAACTTTTCTGTAGATTTGAAATGTTTCAATGAAAATGTAGGTGTTGGAGACTTGATTATGGTCTTGATGGTTTTCTCATTCCCTTTGTGATCCTGGACCGTAAAGCATTCCCCACCGTCTTTGTAAATTATCTTTTGTTTCAAATGCCTTCTACTCTGACCCTCCTGAAGCACTTGAAGTTGAACACACACCTGTTCCAAGCAAAGCATTGTTTCCACTGTCCGGAAGTGTACAGGGCTGTCCTCTTCACAGCTGTACCACTGGGAGCACTTTTCTGCTTTAGCACCTCACATGTTTGTCATTTTCTCATGGCTGTGTGCAGCTTTAAGAATCTGTCACTGTCTTTTTGGGACTTGAAGATGAATCATTCTCCCAGTCTCTAAAGAAAAAGATACCATATGATTTCCTCATTGCTGTAGAGCAAGAGGGGGGGCCACTCCCAGAGCCCTCGGCTCAGATCCTGGGTGGATTCCAGGAGTGGCTTCTGAAGTTTCTAGCAGATGCCAAGTGTCTTGGGAAGACCACAGGGCTGGAAACTGAGACTCCCCTTGAAAGTCCTTCCACCTCTCAGGGCCTCAGTTTCATTAGTTAAAGGGAATGACTGGGAAGAATGTGTTTAAAGTTCCCTTCAAACTCTAACAGTTTATCATTCAAGTCCCCACTTCCTGGAAGGTATCTGTTGCCGCAGCCCAGGAGGCAAAGCCAAGGGTGAGTCCTCCTCCTTGAGAACAGTCCTCAAATTCTTGGATGCTCCCACAATGCAGGAGCACTCTCGGCTCTTCTCCTGGCCAACCGGAAATATTTTGTAAGACCTAGCCCACCACCACACCTGGCCTATACTTACCTTCCTTCTGAAAACAAATGTGTCAGTTGGCAACTTGTGAAGGCTCAGAAGAAGAATTAATTCCATATGTCCTTAGCATGCTATATAAAGAGAGCATCAAAGGAGGACACTCTGTGCAGAATATGGTTATCTGCTTCCTTTATTCTCCAGAGCTGAATGTTGTCTGTTAGCGATAAGCCCCCTTGGAAAATTCTGACAGGGCAAAAGGAAAGAAGATGATGGAGGATAGGGCAGAAACTGTAGAGGAAATCCGTAAACTTTCATCCAGGGTGTGAACAGCGGGGGATACAGAAGATGAAAAGTTTAAGACATCAGTAATGAATGCAGAAGAAAAACCATATTAGAAAATGGTGTACTGGAGACTGATTCATCCCCACATTCAGTTCAACACCCTTATGCTTCAATGGCATTTTCTATCCTGTCCACTTTTATAAGAAGGATGCAAAAACATTTAAAATACATCTTTTGTATTGGTTGACCATTCAAGCCAAGCAGTGGTCCACGAAACTGTGATAGTTCAATAAAGAAGAACCCGTTGCATTCTTATGATTAACTACAGAGTTTAAACGTGGCTAGCTGGAAGCCCAGAAGTGGACCTGCCCCACCTCCAGGGGACACAGGCCAAACCAAACCCTCTGGTATTTTGCTTGACTTTTGCAAGAATGCATTTAAACAAAGTAAAAAGAAAAGAAAAAAGATTTCCTTTTAAAGGAAAGAACGTAGTCTGCAGGGAACTCTGACCTCTGTCACTGAGAGCTGAGGTGATTTATTGGTATCCTGCTTACATATTTTCCTCGTTAAATTAGATCGATTGTTCATTGCTTATTTAACAAATTTGCTATAGTCAGTGTATTTGTAGTAAAGACAAGTTCAGGTGCTTTAGAGAACTAAATAGGAGTCTGTGGGGGAGAGCTCCCACAGAAGTCAAAGGTAAAGGCCACTTCTCTTGTACATTTATCATGATAAATATATTTATGCAAATAATTTGTTTTGTTTATTCTTTTATCATCTATCTCTTCCACTCAAATGTAAATTCCATAAAGATGGGGACCATATCTGTGTTTTTCACTATTGAAACTCCAGCTGATAGCACATAGTGCGAATGCAGTAAGTAGTTAATGAAGGAAGATATATATAACATTTGTAATCAGAAAACAAAGCATGGTATGGTTTCCCATTAATTCACATCTTTTTTTTTTAATAAAATCGCAGCAGATATTTTTACATAGGTATTTTTTTTTTAACATGGGATCTTTACATAGATCCCACTGCACATTCTAAGGTCATTCCTGAATATTTTGTGAGCTTTGTTTCTAAAAATAGTCTCCCTATCTATCTGTCTGTCTATCTAGCTCTAGCTCTAGCTCTAGCTCTAGCTCTAGCTCTAGCTCTAGCTCTCTCATTATATTTTAAAGCCCATCAATGCCGGTATGTGGGAAAGCTTTTGATTTGAGTATATCTATCCTGCTTGTAGCCAACACACTAAACTCTCTTATTAAATCCGAGAGTTAGGGTTCATTTTGTCTGATTCTCTTAGTAGGCTAGGTATAAAATCATATCATCTGCAAGCAATAAAATTTTGTCTTTTCCTTTCCAATGATCTAAATCTTGTTTCTGTTTCATCTTTAATTGCACTAGCTACAAACTGGGAAAGACATCAAATGATAATGGTAGTGGTGGGTGTTCTATAATCCATTCCTGGTTCTAATGAGAAGCCTCTGGTGTTTCCTCGTTCTGATTTTCACAACTGGAGCCCAGCAAACCCTCATGTGCTCACTTCCTTTCACTTTACTCTTACAGACCACTTAAAATAATCCTAATGTAATAATGTAAGTCTTAATAACACCAGGCTGGTTGGCTCTCAAAGAAGTGTCCTTTCTGTCCCTAAGCCACAATGTAAGGACCTTCTTTTGCCTCTGTTAAACACACATGAGCACTCACACGGCAGGTGTAGCATGTCCAGTCACGCCACCCCACCCCCACCCCCGGGGGGATTCCAGGCTTTGGAGGGGATGGGGCAAGGCTGAGGCCCCAAGGGCTCGAGCACATCTGCAACACTTGTAGCTACGGCAGTTCCTGCAGCTCTGAGGACCCTGGGAGCTAGCACCCTTGGCAGACATGCACATTCTCATGCTGAGTCCTGGCGGCGCCATACAAATAAACAGATAGTAACTGTGTGTTTGTCCTAATAGGCGTAAGAAGTGAACAGTGTATTGAAATGATACAAAAAGAATTACTTCTGCTCCTGCCCCAGACAATGATGCTGCTGAATTCCGGGTCTTTCCTTGGTCCACCCACCCATCCATGATTGAGCAAATTCTTCTGTCCCTTCTACTTGCTCCAAAGCAGATTGCCACTGGAAGCCATTTTAGATTTTGTGGAGAGACACTGCCCTTCTCTGGTCTCAGACGTCCTCTCTCCTGCAGACCTCTCCTCCTTTTCAGAAGGAAACTCTTCCACTAGCTGCCTCCAGGTGATGAGGACCGTGGACACAAATACAGGGGAATACATCAGCAGGTGCAAGGGCATCAGGACCTCAGTGTATGGACCTGATATGCCACTTGGGCAAGGAGGTCTTCCCTAGAGAACCGCATCCTCTACAGGCCTTCGTCCAAGCTCTGGTGCTGTTAGAGCAGCCATAGGAGAAGACTGGTGTCATTTCCACCTCTCTAGGGATCCAAGACTACCCCCAAGAGAGCCATTATGGGGAGGAGACCCGACAGGCGGTTGACAACAGTAGTTATATCTCCCCTTCTGCCAAACTTTGGCACCAGCTCCATTGCCAAACCACCCCCAACCCACATTTGAGTAACTCAGAACCTCCCTTCCCCCTTCAGAGCTACCTCCATGGCTACGGCCCCCTGTGTAGTGAGGGGAGGCAAGGGTACCCAGGCATCCATATTGGTGCTTGTGGACTGGAGGCAGGAAGGAGGCTGCCTTTGTTCCCTCCCACCCCACCCCTGCCACTGTTCCTCTCACCCCTCAGTGAAAGGCTGCAGCAAATGGCTGGATCAAACTATATTCCAGAGCCAACCCTAATCCCAACTGTTGTAATGTTTGTCCTCAATCCCATGTCTCATTCGCTATTTAGCTTCACTCCAGTCCCCAGTCCTGACCAGCACCTACTCCTAATGCCCAGCTCAGCAATCCAAGCCTTGGCCTTACACTAATATTAGGAACTGTAGCTAACACTTACAAGCTAACACACACACACACACACACACATTTCATCTTTACAGGAATCCTCTGAAGTAGGTACTATTATTATCCCCCTTTCACAGATGAGAAAACTGAGACTCCAGGAGATTAGATGACTTGCCCAAGGCCACATAGCCTATAAATAGAAGAGCTGAGATTTGAATCCAGAATCCACAGTTCTCCAAGCTTGTACCAACACCAAAAGTTCTAGCCTGCTGTCCCCAGTCCAGCCTCAACTCCACCCCCAGACTCTCCAGCTCTGATGACAATCTGAGCTCCTTGACAATACAGCTGAGCCCCATGGCCTGGGACCCCAAGTTAGAAGGCAGAGTATGCCCACCCCTGCCGCATCACAGGCTGTCCTGACATACACTTTCTCCTCCTACGGACAACAGAGCCCAAGTCAATGAGAGGTCAATATTGAGCCAGGCCAAGGTCGTCAGCTCATGGAAGCCCAAGGGAGCCCAGGCATGAAAGCATCCGAATTGCTAATTAAAATGAGTTCCAGACACCCAGGACATGACCCTGGCACCCCAGGCCCACCTTCCAGAACTGCGGGGGATGCTGTCCCATCAAAAGCGTTCCTGTGTCTGGAACTGCCTGTGAAATCCAAGGAGTGGGCAGCAGAAGAAGGAAGCTGTGGGACCACCGAAGGTCTGAGGGTGAGAAAGTCCACAGGAAAGGGCCTTCACTTCCCCAGCAAGGAGCAGCAGTGGAAACCACACATTACCATTACGGTGGAACCCCAGGCACCGACTTCTACGAGCTGTGTGCCGGTGACTGTTCTGCAACCTTCTGGACCAAATTCTGCTGTCCTATTCCCAGCAAACAGGTCTAATTTTATCCACACACTGACTCAGCGTCTCTAAGTCCCATCCTGCTCCTATACCCCCATCCCCATGCTTCTATCTACCTCCCAAAGCACTTCCTAAGGTATTCATAATTGTTGATTATGATTCATAATCAGATGTACAATTTGTTCAGAATTAACAGCAACCAAGCTAACTCAATTAGTTCTTATATTCATAAGCTCCTTTAGTTCTTTGAGGTACCTATTTTACCCATTTTACAGATGGGCAAACTAAATCCTAATCTCAATTGCCTCGGGGCAAGCAACTGACATAACCACTTTCAGAGGGCCGGTATAATCAAGATTAAGAAAATATCTTTTATGTGGTATATATATACAATGGAATATTATGCAGCCATCAAAATGAATGAGATCTTGCCATTTGCAACGACGTGGATGGAACTGGAGGGTATTATGTTGAGTGAAATAAGTCAAAGAGAGAAAGACATGTATCATATGATCTCACTGATATGAGGAATTCTTTTTTTTTTTTTAGATTTTATTTATTTATTTGAGAGAGAGAATGAGAGAGAGAGAGCGAGAGCATGAGAGGGGGAGGGTAAGAGGGAGAAGCAGGCTCCCTGCCGAGCAGGGAGCCCGATGCGGGACTCGATCCCGGGACTCCAGGATCATGACCTGAGCTGAAGGCAGTCGCTTAACCAACTGAGCCACCCAGGCGCCCCAGATATGAGGAATTCTTAATCTCAGGAAACAAACTGAGGGTTGCTGGAGTGGGGGGTGGGGTGGGAAGGATGGGGTGACTGGGTGAT